>NC_059198.1:44311783-44574283 GCF_020615455.1 Coregonus clupeaformis | reverse complement strand
ACACACTCTGGACACACACACACACACACACAGGACACACACACACACACACTGGACAAACACACACACACTGGACACACACACACTGGACAAACACACACATACGGACACATACACACATACACACACACACACACACACACAGGACACAAACACACACAGGACACACACACACTGGACACAACCACAAACACACACTTTACCCACACACACATACACACACACACACACACACACACACACTGGACACAAACATACACACACTCACACTGGACACACACACACACACACACACTCAAACTGGACACACACACACACACATACACACACACACACTGGACACACACATACACACACACTGGACACACACACACACTGGACAAACACACACACACACACACTTACACACACACACACACACACACTGGACAAACACACACACACACACGCACACACAAACACACACACACACACACACACTCACACTGGACACACACTGGACACACACACACACACACACACACACACACACACAAACACACACACACACACACACACACTGGACACACACACACACAGGGCAAACACACACACACAGGGACACACACACACACACACACACTGGACATACACACACACACACACTGGACACACACACACACACTGGACACACACACACATTGGACACACACACACACACATACTGGACACACACACACACACACACTGGACAAACAAACACACACTGGACAAATACACACACACTGGAAACACACAGACACACACACACACACACACACACACACACACACACACACACACACACACACACACACACACACACACACACACACACACACTCACGCACACACACACATTAACACAAAGAACACACTCACACACACACCCTGGACACACACACACACACACAAAGGACACACACACACTCACACTAGACACACACACACAATGGACACACACACACACACACTGGACACACACACACACTGGACAAACACACACACACACTGGACACACACACACACACTGGACAAACACACACCTACTGGACACACACACACACAGGACACACACACACACAGGACACACACACACTGGACACACACACACACACACACACACTGGACACACACACTTTACCCCCCCCACACACACACACACACACACACATACACACTGGACACACACATACACACACACACTCACTCACACTGAACACACACACACACACACACAAACTGGACACATACACACTGGACACACACACACACTGAACACACAAACACACACTCACACTGGACAGACACACACACACACTGGACACACACACACACTGGACACACACACACACAAACTGGACAAACACACACACACACACACACACACACACACACACACACACACTGGACACACACTCACACACTGGACCCCCCCCACACACACACACACACATTGGACACACACACAAACACACACACAAACACACAAACACACACACACACACACACACACACACACACACACTGGACACACACACACACACTCACACACACTGGACACACACACACAGACACACTGGACAAACACACACACAAACTGGACACACACACACACACACACTGGACCCACACACAAACACACACACACACACAACACACACTAGACACACAGGACACACACACACACTGGACACACACACACACACACACACACACACACATCACTCACTCACTCACACTGGACACACCCACACACACACACACACACACACACACACACACACACACTGGACACACACACACACTCACTCACTCACTCACACTGTACACACCCACACACACACACACTGGACACACACACACACGCACACACACACACACACTGGACACACACACATTGGACACACAGTGTCTGTGTGTGTGTTTGTGTGTGTGTGTGTGAGTTCACGTGTATCCCTCAATGACTGTCTGTTCTTCTGCTTACCGCTATAGTGTGGAACATGTTGGAGAGAACAGAATGAAATCCATGTGTTGGATTTTGATTGAAGGAAATCCCATATAGCCTACTGGACAGGACTTTGCTATGGCATCTTCTGTTTGGGTGTCTCAGGTCAGGTATGAGTCATGATCAGAATGTGTCTCTGTGTCTATTTCCAGCCCTGCCATTTCTTCCTGTCCTGATCTAGTGTTTAACCCCTGACCTCCTCACACTGTCGCACTGTCCATGTCTGCTTTTAGCTCCCACCGCTACTTCACTGTGTTATAATGGACCTTATGCTTGTTATGTCACCTCTGTAACCACTTATCAAACATACTGACCTTTCTGACCCTATCCCATGGCCCTACTTTCTACAACTGAACATTTAAATTCCTCTATGAGTTTTGTTTCGTGTCCATTTACTCATCTATGTATTTGTTGTGTATTGGGGTTGTGCTGCAGAGCATCATGGGGGTTTGTATGTGTTGAAATGATCACGTTCCAGATAAATGGTTGAACTGATTCCTGTCTCCTGTCTCATCATTATTGAATTGTTATACAGACGTGCTTATGAAACCCACGAGACATAACAAAAGATTGGTGATGAGTAAGTCTGAACCTACAGGAACTATTCTGTCTGGAAGAAGTGGGTTGTTTAAAACTGTTATTTTCTGTGGTACAGTCTAGGCTAATGTTAGCACAGTGTATTGCTAGCAGAGGCAAGTGCATAGTCGAGCTAGCTAAGAAAGAGAGTTAACATCGTCATGGATGGCAGAAAAGGACTCGAGATGGATGTCGGAGCGTGAAAACAACTTGATTAAAAAGGGAGGAATATATATTGATTAAAGGAAAGGACATTTATTCAACTGTGAAGACAAACATTGGAATTAAAACTGTTAAATGAGCAAACTTGAGGAGGAAACGCCAGTGAGTGAAGTGAATGAAGATCATGTGACTGAGGAAAATATTGGTGTGGTTGAGGACAATATTGAAGTGAGTGACAATCAGGAGCCTGTTGAGAAAGAAAAATGGCTGGAATTGTTGGAAATATTGTGCAGTTTGATGAAAGTATTTGAATATTTTGTTCTTGCAAATTACATGGATGAGGACAACATTGTGCTAACAATTTTTAGTGTATTGGGGCCAAAGACATTTCATTTACTAGGCAGCCTGCAACAGCCAGACAGAACAGGTAATAAGACATATGGGGATATTGTGGAGATACTTAAAATACATTTTTCACCAGAACCACTAGTTAATGCTGAAAGGTTCAGGTTCCACAGGAGACATCAGGAAGAGGGAGAATCAGTAACAATGTTTGCTGCTGCATTAAAGAAACTATCAGAACACTGTGAGTTTAATGCTGTTCTAAATGACATCATTAGAGACAGACTAGTATGTGGGCTACGGAGTGAAGCTACACAAAAGAGACTGTTGACTGAAAGTCATCTGACCTTGGCAAAGGACATTGAAATCAGTGTGTCCATGGAACTAGCTGCTAAAGAGGCTCACCAGTTGAGTTCATCAGGAACTTAGTGGGTTCATCTAACAATCCTAATAATCAGCTGATACATTTTAATCTCATACACAGGGTATAACTTCCACCTAGAAAACATAATTTAATGAACATATTAACCGCTCCTCTGTGTGATCTATGTAATCAAGGTGCCTTGGGCTCCTTTAATCATATGTACTGGGAGTGACCAGGGGACATGTTTTGGAAAGAGGTATCCTCATACCTTGTTCCCCCAAACTGTTATTACTGAATGATAATTCACCACTGTCATTACAGCAAAGATGTATAATGTTGTCAGGTTGGACAGCAGCTAAAAAGATGTTGGAACTAAGATGGCAACCACCACACCTCATTGGATCAGCACTTTTATAGATATCATTTATTTAGAACTATCCACTGCTAGGATCCATTGGGCTAGCCAAACAACAATTGCAGCTGAAACCAGAAAATAACTCCTGTAGTGGGTTTTACCCAACAGATCATTCATTATCATTTTTGTGCAAATGTGTACCTTGATTTAGTATTTAATTTCATGGAGATCAGGTTGGGTGTGTTGGAGAAGTCCCAGGAGGGGTTGGAGGGTGTGTTGGGGTGGTACCAGGAGGGGTTGGAGGGTGGGTTGGGGTGGTGCCAGGAGGGGTTGGAGGGTGGGTTGGGGTGGTCCCAGGAGGGGTTGGAAGGTGGGTTGATGCAACTCAGGAGGGTGATTGTATATGTGGTTTATTATAATTGTATTTACCTGCAATAACTGGTTTCCATAATATACTGATATATATTTTAACAGTATTGTGTCTCTAGCTGTATAACCATTCCTGCTGCTATTTGTTCTTGTCTGTGTTCCTTTCAAATAAATGAAAAGTTGATCACAGAGTTTCAACTGAAAATCAGAGACTGGGAAATCAAGTCACATGCTTCCACTGTGGCAAGGTGGGACATCAGGTGTCTACATGTTGGTGTAAGGACATGGATTGTCCAGCCTGAGGTGAGAAACAGACATCCCATATAGCCTACTGGACAGGACTTTGCTATGGCATCTTCTGTTTGGGTTGTCCAGCCTGTTGAAAAAAGGTCCACATTGAACAAGCCTCCAGAAACAAAAAGAGAACAGAGAGCAGGAAACAGACATTCCAACGAAAGACAAATAGACATGTTCACACTGTTGAGTAAGAGAACACTGAGGTGAGTGACTCATCAGTAAGTCACACTGAAAATGCTGACTTTTTCCTGGTGGGCCGCACGGCTACTATGTCTACCCCTTGCTAGATGGACAGCCGGTGTGTATGGAGATTGACACAGGGGCAGCTGTATCTCTTGTGTCAGAAAAAAGACACTGAAACACCTTCCACTTCAACCAGCACACCTCGTGTTAAAGACTTACACAGGTGAATCTGTCGCTGTGTGAGGCATCACTGATGTCACAGTTCAGGTAAACAGTCAAACTGAAAAGCTGCCACTCTATGTTGTGAAAGGAGACTATGCATCACTACTGGGATGTTCATAGTTGGAGAAAATCACACTGGACTGGCCATCAGTGCATACAATGACACATGGAGACACAGACCTACCTGCCACCTTAAAGAAACAGACGTGTTTAATGGACAGCTGGGTAGTATGAACGACATTACAGGGAAGCTTAGCATTAAGCCAGACAGCAAACCAAAGTTTCTGAAAGCAGGACCTGTACATTATGCTATCAGACCATAAGTCAAGGCTGACTTGGACGCTTTAGTCAAGAACAAAGTACTGGAGCCGGTCAGCCTGAGTGAATGCATGAGCAACACCCATCTACCAGTCCTTAACACTAGAACCTGCTGCTGGAGTGGTCATGTGCTAAATACATTGACAGCACAGATATTGTTGAAAAAAGTTAACTTTGGAAATAGAGCTGCACCTCTTGAATTTTGAAAGTTATTTGATAAAGGTAAGTGTCATAGAAACTGCAGAATATGCTCTTTCAGATACAGTACTATATAGAAATCAAAATGTTTTACCTGCATGTGACTCTGAAGGAGGATTTGATAAAGAGATGCTCCTTTCCCTGCATCTGTCAATTACAAGATGCGCCCAATGTACAATTTGACAACTGATAATATTGTCACTCATCAGATTATTGTCAATGTAATCTGGTCTATAGGCTAACTCTTATAATGTGTGAAATTAGTTTAGGTATAGTTCAGGTGTAGTTTTGATGGGCCGGCTGTGAGGTTGACTGGCATCACTTTGTTTCCTGCTCATCAACTTGGATAGATTCAAGGATATTATTCTAAAGGCCTTCTGCAACTCATAGCATGTTTTTCATTTCCCTTACAATACATTTCATTAGTAATAGAGTTATAGTACATAAAACAGTCCCATAAGAGCTTATTTTTACAAAGTAAAACATAAAAGAGAATGTTTTGATTTTATTTTAACATTGTATATATTGACATTTTTTTTTACAATTTAACAATCAGCAAAATATGCCAGAGATAACAGCCCCGTTATTCCTACCACCGACACAAAACAGGTCCATGGAATCACATGGTACCACACCTTTCCCTCCCCAACACATGAACACTGTCCTCCCTCCCCTCTACTGGTATTAGCTTCAATGATTAACAACAACAAAGGAAACAGAATGACTTCACATTCAATGCTAGAAAATAAATGATTCACCGCAGAAACAAATAATATGAATATGAATAATACATTGATGAAGAAAATAATAAATGAGGTCAGGTGACGACTCTAGAAGCTGCAGAAAGTCCAACCAGACATCAGTCAATTCAAAGGTTTTATTACCTAAATTGTAGGTTATTTTTTCAGATGGAATATAGGAAGTTAGTTCTTTTAGCCACATCTGCTTGCTTGGCAGAGTGTCAGTCTTCATATAATAGCTGTGCATTTATTGGCTGCAATGAATGCTAATTTAATTAATCTGGTTTTGCTACCAATATTAACTGGTAGAACAGAGTCATCTCCAATATGAACTGGTAGAACAGAGTCATCTCCAATATTAACTGGTAGAACAGAGTCATCTCCAATATTAACTGTTAAAACAGAGTAATCTCCAATATTAACTGGTAGAACAGAGTCATTTCCAATATTAACTGGTAGAACAGAGTCATCTCCTGTATTAACTGGTAGAACAGAGTCATCTCCAATATTAACTGGTAGAACAGAGTCATCTCCAATATTAACTGGTAGAACAGAGTCATCTCCAAGAAGAATAATGGAAGGATCTAGTGGTACAGTCATATTAGTGACCTGTGATAACATCTGAATAATGTCTTCCCAATAATTGCCTAGTTCAGGGCAGGACATAAACATATGCATAAGTGTGCCCACCTCCGTTTTACACCTTGGGCAAAATGATGAATATTTAGAATTGATCTTATACAGTCTCTCTGGTGTAAAGTAGACCCTATGTAAAATACTGAATTGCATCAACTTGTGCTTTGTGTTAAATGAAAGACGCTGATCATCTAAAAAGAACTTTCCCCATTTCTCATCCTCAACAATGAGACCAAGGTCATCATGCCACTTCAAATAAACTAAAATAAATTTGTATTTGTCACATGCACCAAATACAACCTTACAATGAAACGCTTACTTACAAGCCCTTAACCAACAATGCAGATTTAAGAAAAATAAGTGTTAAGTAAAAAATAGATAAGTAAAAAATAATGAAAGAGCAGCAGTAAAATAACAGTAGTGAGGCTATATACAGGAGGTACCGGTACAGAGTCAATGTGTAATAACAGTAGTGAGGCTATATACAGGGGGTACCGGTACAGAGTAAATGTGCGGGGGCACAGGTTAGTTGAGGTAATTGAGGTAATATGTACATGTAGGTAGAGCTGATGTGACTATGCATAGATAATAAACAGAGAGTAGCAGCAGCGTAAAAGAGGGGGTGGGGGGGGGAACAGTGCAAATAGTCCAGGTAGCCATTTGATTAGCTGTTCAGGAGTCTTGTGGATTGGGGTTAGAAGTTGTTAAGAAGCCTTTTGGACCTAGACTTGGCGCTCCGGTACCGCTTGCCATGCGGTAGCAGAGAGAACAGTCTATGACTAGGGTGGCTGGAGACTTTGACAATTTTTAGGGCCTTCCTCTGACACTGCCTGGTATAGAGGTCCTGGATAGCAGGAAGCTTGGCACCAGTGATGTACTGGGCCGTACGCACTACCCTCTGTAATGCCTTGCGGTCGGAGGCCGAGCAGTTGCCATACCAGGAAGTGATGCAACCAGTCAGGATGCTCTCGATGGTGCAGCTGAATAACTTTTTGAAGATCTGAGGACCCATGCCAAATCTTTTCAGTCTCCTGAGGGGGAATAGGCTTTGTCGTACCCTCTTCATGACTGTCTTGGTGTGTTTGGACCATGATAGTTTGTTGGTGATATGGACACCAAGGAACTTGAAGCTCTCAACCTGCTCCACTACAGCCCCGTCGATGAAAATGTGGGCATGCTCGGTTTCTTTTTCCTGTAGTCCAGAATAATCTCCTTTGTCTTGATCACGTTGAGGGAGAGGTTGTTATCCTGGCACCACACGGCCAGGTCTCTGACCTCCTCCCTATAGGCTGTCTCCTCGTTGTCGGTGATCAGGCCTACCACTGTTGTGTCGTCGGCAAACTTAATGATGGTGTTGGAGTCATGCCTGGCCATGCAGTCATACAGGAGGGGACTGATCATGCACCCCAGTCATCTAATCAGACCTCCATACTTAGGTCCAATATTCATCCAATGTGAAACTTCTAATGAAGCCGCCACTACAGGTTCTTGGTCATTCTCTACATAATGCATTACATTAAATAATCAGAGTGTTCAGAGTCAGTCAGGTGTGTCTCCTGAAGAAGAGCTACATCAACCTTATGCTGCTTTAGATCATTCAGAATGCGTTTGCGCTTGACTGGGCATTTAGTACCATAATATTAAGTGTCATAAATGTATAGTTATCAGGTGCTGACATCTTCAAACATAATAAGAGGGAAAAATATAGAAACTAAATTGCATGGATCGTAAACATATTGTACAAAATGAAATTATGAAAGTATAAAATAGTAAACATCTCGTGAGCTAATACCCTGACCCTACCGCAAACCCACCAACCCCCTCCCCAACTGAGGGAGTTTAAAAAAAACATACCCTTAGATGATAGTCTTTAAGCTAGATGTACCTGCTATGCATAGCATCGCCCCAAATAGGTTCATTCTAAATGATATGTATATGGCATTAGAAATGCATTGACTGTTCCCTGTAACATGAATATATTGTTAGTCGAGTCACAAAATACAATTTGAATCAAAGAGACAAACATCGGCAACAATAATGACTGGACTATTTAGCCCCACTTGAGCATGTCTCAACAACAACAACAACAACAACCATAGGATGTGTTCATGGTCACCAACAGCGCCTACCTGCACACACAAATGTCAACCAATCGGCATTCCCCAAGGCGCCCTGAAACCTGCTCGGTGACAAAAGCGAACAAACGCACCCAAGCAGCACAGGAAAAAAGACATCAAGATATGATGAATAAATGAAAACCTTTACCAGACGATAACTATCATCCCTCAAATATAAAATAGAGACAATTAGTTAAACAACCACCATCCTCCTGAGTTCACCCTCCCAACCCCCCATTATATATATTTATATACACATGTACACACACACACAACTGTACAGCTATCAGCTAGCTGGCAATTAGGTGGCCAGCCAGTGAGTAGCTTCTGAGTTGTTTGGCAGACATGGTTCCAACAAAGATTATAGAAGAAGTGAAAGACAGTGAGGTCTTTAGCATAATGGCAGACAAAAACAAAATATGTAAAAAAAAAAAAAGAATCAGATATCTCTAGTACTCAGGTACTATTTCAGTGGAGATGTCCATGAGAGCTGTCTCCACTTTGAATCGGCTGATCCACTAGATGCAGCAGGGCTTACTGACTAAATCATACACATATTAGAAAGTCTGAAATAATAGAATTATGAAATAGGCTGAATCAAATTGTGTTTACATATGTTTAAGACTCACACTTACCTCAGCCTGTTTTTCCACTTCATGATCTGGGTATCATTGCCGACCCTAAACCTGTTAACATGTCCTCTAGTGGCATCAGAACATAGGCAGATGGCCATGGAGTTCAGAGTGAAGAATATCTTCTCACAGCATCCTCCCCTCCACAGCTCCATCTCCAGGCATGTTGGTACAAACTTCATTTTATTTTGCCTGCTGGTGAACAAGGCCATTGACAGCACCATCCATGTCCCACTGTCAAGGAGGTCCTGCTTCTTACGTTGAAAGTCGTCTCTGAAAAGAGGAGACATTAGAAGGTTTCTTCTCTTAGTTTTGTCTTTTGTCTCGGACAAGGCTTACATGTCAGAGGCGTACTTACTTTACTAATTGACTTGTAGAAACGGTACAACTATATACAACATGTCAATTGTGAAATGATTGATATTGGACATCTAGTGTGAACATGATATTGGGTAATCCTCACCTTGTGGTGATCCTCACCTTTGATGAGGTCTACTTTGAGGTTTCTGGCCTGGGGAAGGGTTGCCCTCTAACAGGTGGTCATCAAAGGTGCCTTCTCCTCTGGCCACGCCAGAGTCTCAGTCCAGGAAAAGGTCTGAAAGACCTCTGTCTCCACCGTTTGGGACAAGGGACCATCTTTTTCCTGCACTAACTTTCTCTGAAAGTACATAGAAATCACACAAACCTATGATCCTACATTGTAGATGTATGGTATGTCATATCAACTGAACTATAATCTCAAGTCTAAAAAACAATCACTCTTATCACATACTTCTACTACCTTACCTCTTGATGATGACCTCTTTGTACTTCTTCACGTGTGACCTCATAAACAAAGCATGGAGGTATTGATGGCAATCCAGGTAATATCTGGCCCTGGCAAGGGGACCAGACCCATAGACTGGAGGTGTCCTCTTCACCTTGGGGACAGGGGACTTTGTTGGTCTTCCAGACAATCTCACCTTCTTCACCTTAGCTGGTGTTTCAGCCAATGTCCTCTTCTTGCCCTTCTTCTGGGTCTTGGTTCTTAGTGTGGCCACACGTAGCCGGCACAGAAATGAGGTTTTAGATGGAGACACAGGATCCAGTGGTCTGGCAGTAGGAGGACTGGTCAGGGACAAAACACTTGTCCTATTGTACCCTCCTCTGCCTTTAAATCAATCTAAACTAAAACCTACATATTTATTCTCAGACATATTCTCCTCACAACTGTCTGTCTCTCCCTATCTCTCAATACTCTATGTATGTGTGTGTGTGTGTCTATATAGTAAATTATATATATATATCTATTATATGGTTATATATTTATAATTATATATTATATTTAAATAAATGACGGTAGTGTATATATGTATATATATATATATATAAATATAATGTGTAAAACTAGCAGTGTAAATGTTAAAACAATAAATGTTATAGAATAAGAGTTTACTGAAAATAATTAGTAATTAAGTGAATAATGGAACAAATGTAGTGAATGTGTCTGTTTGTAAATGAAGCCTGGGCTATACAATTACTGTAATATGTAAAATAAACATATCTTTCTATGATTTATCTTTCCTGGTTGTTATTTCTCAGTGTCTCAGGACAGAAAATGTGCCAAGTCAATAAAGTTATGCGCCACATTTTGTATTTACTGACACCTGTAATGATCTGCGAAATTTTGATTGGTTGACACAGCATCTATAGATTGTGTGATTTGATTGGACATTGATTATTTGGAGACCTAGGACTACGTTGTTGGATATTCAATTGACACATGCGCTGAGTTTCCACCTTCGAGAAGGTTGCAAGCCACAGTACAGTTGATTAAGACGGGAAGATTTCTAGCTAAGGTGACGATAGAGTCCCCTGGTGCAAACCAGGAGTACGGTGGAAGTAACTTTAGACAAAGATTCGGTTGGAGAGCCTCGTAAATGGCGTCCCTTGAGAAAGCAAGAACAAGATGTATGTCAGGAGAAGTGCAGTATTATCACAAGGAGACGTATACTTGGAATCAGGGGCGGTGTGTTCATTAGGGCGATATGGGCGACGCACTGCCAAACGGGAAAAGGAAGGGATTTATTTTCTAATCAATTATATCACGGCAACAGTAGTTATGAGTGTTCTAATCTAGACGTCTGATCTGCCACTAAATGTCCAATCAGGCTAAAGTCGTGCTTCAAATGGCCCCGCCCCTTTTGGGGCGATTTCAGTCAGGTTGAAAATCGCCCCAGAAGTCTCTCATAGACTCTCATGTAAAATCTTTTTTTTTCAAATATCAGAGCTTTCAATACAATCTCTATGGGTTCCGGGGGGGGCTTGCACTTACGCGCTTTCGTCATATGTAACATAACCATGAACGTAACTAAGAAAAGAGCGGGTAGCAGCGTCAATCAATTCACGTACTACTGTCAAGATGGCTAGCGTTCAGTGCAACTCGATTGTCTCTTTGAAAGAAGTTCCTTTTTGTCGGCGAACAAATCAAGATAAATTGGCAACGAAACAATTAGGACCTCCCAGACCAAATTTAATAATTCAACAGGTTTCTACTAAAGGGGGAAAAGTCCTACACCCGAGGATTTTCCAAAAATTGGTACGAACGAAAAACCTGGCTAGCAGGCTGCGATGTAGCTAATGCAGTCTTCTGCTACCCCTGCTTACTCTTTCACCCTGAAGGCGGCACGGCAGACAGCACCGCTTGGACAGCGACTGGTGTAACGGACATGCACCATCTTTCAGAAAAGATTAAGAAACATGAGCTGTCAAAGACCCACATGGATAGCTGTTTGAGATTGTCGGCTTTGGGGAGAGTGAACATTGCCACTCAACTGGATGAGGGATACAGGCTAGCTGTCCGCCGCCACAACGATGAGGTTAGCAAGAACCGCCACATCCTCAGCCGGCTAATCCAGTGTGTGAAGTTTTGTGGAGTGTTTGAGTTAGCTTTGCGAGGCAAAGATGAAACTGAGGGCTCCACCAACCCTGGTATTTTTCTTGGACTTGTCAACTTTGTGGCACAATTAGATGAGGTGTTTTATGGAAATGCATATTGTTTATGCAGTGTTGAGGAATGTGAAAGAACACCCTTGATTATGTTTACTGTGATAACTTATTTTGCTTTTGTAAGGCAACACTTTTGAGATCAGTCAATAAATGCTTCTGGTATTGACTTATATGCTGCCCCTGTCTTCATGTTGTTGCTGGACATATCTTTTTTAAAATGTGTGTAGGTCACCTAAATCATCAGAAAAATTGCCCCCCCTGAGAATTTTTTCAGGAGCCGCCACTGCTTGGAATACGGAGGAGGATTGGAGGGAAAAAGAGAGGCAGAGGAGGTCTAAGAGAGAGAGGGAGGAAGATTGTGAGCTTGAGTCGGTTAAAAATGGCGGGGAAAAGGGAGAAGGTTTGTTAAAGAAGAATGGTAGAAAATGTAAGCAGAGTGAGTTGAAGACAGGAGGAGAAATGGAAGTGATTGAGGGTGAAGTATCGGAGGTGGTAGGTGTGGTGAAGTACTCGGAGCCTGAGGCTTGCTCCGAGGGTCAGGATAAAGATGAGTCTGTGACAGTAGGAGTAAAGTTTTTGGAAAAAGTTAGAGCCAGTTTGCGCTGTTCTGTGAAGTGAGTGAGTGAGTGAGTGAGTGAGTGAGAGAGAGAGAGAGAGAGAGAGAGAGAGAGAGAGAGAGAGAGAGAGAGAGAGAGAGAGAGAGAGAGAGAGAGAGAGAGAGAGAGAGAGGTCCTACCAGGGATTATTTATGTATGATGTTGGTAGAATGTATACATTGGGATAGTAGTGAGGATCCTACCAGGGATTATTTATGTATGATGTTGGTAAAATGTATACATTGGGATAGTAGTAAGAGGCCGGTGGGTAAATGACTAAGATTCAAGCCTCCTGTCAGTTAGGGAGATTTGTTTCTTTATTGTGTGTTTAGTTGTACCTTTACCTTCCTGTAGTTGGTCATTTGGAAGGATTCTGTATGGAGAAATGGTCTAAGATCACTCCCAATGTGTTCTCGCAAGGGAGGTATTGAACGGGGGTGTCCATTTTGACCGCTACCTTTTTGAGAAAATAAAGTATTACTTGTTAAACAATCTCTTTCTCTGATCAATTGTATTAGTATAAAATCATTTAATTTAATCATTTGGGACCCTATTGTATACTTCAATGTTAGAGATATGTTGAAACTGGATCCCTCATATTGATTCTACATATTATAGTATGCCATGGCCATTACTGGCCAAAGGTTAAACCACTGTTATGTTAATGCTATACTATGGTGTTGTGACACTAGACTTTGACCAGATATTATTGCATCCAAAGATCAACTGTACCTACAACATAGATACAGAGCCACTCGTCATCAGGAAGGTGCTCTCTCAGCACAACGGAAAATATCTCAATGACTTGACATGTTCTGGTTGTGAATTCAGGCTACAAGGTAAGAATCTTCCAAGGGATTATTGTAAAGTGTGTAGAGAAATTAAATATATGGTGTTATTATAGTATAGAGAATGACAGTAAAACACTCAGATCTAATGGTCCATTTCACCTGGGACAGGTACATGACAGTTCAATCATACAAAATGGCGCTAACTGGGCGTAGGCAAGTCAAATTCAAAAACAAATTGTTCATATCTTGTATTATAGGATTCGTATATCGTGGTTATTTTACAATTTGTAAGAATTTTAATGTATCATAGTTCTAAATCATCTTTCAGAATATCAGAACATTTGTTGTTTTCTAAATTACAATGAGCTACTGCTTCCTGTGTAATTTGGTATGAAACCTGAACGTACTTTTCTTAACATTGATATTATGAATTAAATTCAATAATATCATAATAATAGCAGACCTGTTGAACAAAGCAACACACTAGAATGAGTGGAATTATTACAAGAGAAAGTGAGACATTATTATTATTATTATTATTATTATTATTATTATTATTCATTATTATTATTATTATAAATATTATATTATTATTATTATTGTATTATTATTATTATTATTATTATTATTATTAATATTACTATTATTATTATTGTATTATTAGTATTATTATTATTACTATTATTATTACTATTATTATTACTATTATTATTATTAGTTCCACTACATGGAGAAAAGGTAAAAAATATCAGTCATGTCTACATGTTCATGTGATTGCATTAAATCACCTGACTGTTTGGATGTATCTGTTAGTAAATATTTTATTTCTAAGAGATAATGAATAAAATAGAACAATTGACCTTGTCACTGTGTTAACCACAACCAACATGTTGTCAGTGCTCTAAAATGAGTCTCTCTGGGGAGAGAGAGGAGGGAGTCCCTGTCTTTAAAATGAGTCTCACTGGGGAACATGACACCAAAGCTAAGAGGTGAGATGACAATGTTGTTTAAGAATTTATAAGGAGTTTATTTCTAAAACGTTATATCCACAATTTTTTCAGGTTTTTTATTTAAATCAGAAATGTGTGTCAAATATTGTTGTTCTAAGATTTTAATTAATACATTTTTGTGAATGAATTTTTGTTTTGCAAAACGCTATATAGCTGGAATGAAATGTTTGTATCCTGTATATTTGACTGTGATATGTGGATGTCTCACCAGCACACACATACACACACACACACACACACATACACACACATCTTTCCAGCATACGCACATTAATTATTGCCTAATATGTTGTCATGCATAACCTTATTGTTTTTACTAATTCTGATCGTTGTTACAAGCGGAATTTTGACAATATTACCGTCAAATCAACACACTCTTCACTCCTGTTTAAACCAAAAAGGGTTCTATCGCTTGCTTAATATATGGAACCATTAAAAGTTCTATAAAGAAACCTTTTCTAGGGTTCTTTGATCAGAACTCTAGAGGTTCTTCTTCACTGAACCAAAATGGTTCCATATAGAACCCTGCATGGTGCCATTTATGAATGATGTCTACTACTATTAAATAGGAATACTTTTTGCTAAGAATATAATTTATAGGACAATAGGAATGGTTGAAAAATCCCAATATTCATTTAAAATGATCCTTAGAAATAGCAGTGCTGGGGATTTAGAAAGCCATAGTCAGTCAATCAACAACAGAATAATACTCTTATGAAAAATATTTATCTTTAACTTACAGTCTGTGGATACTATGCGACTAGAAAGGTTAAAAAAGCATGTAAGACCTCACAGCACAGTTGAAAAAAATATGGCAGGTGGAAATCAACAGAGGATGTTCTACGGAGATAGGTGGGCTGGGCTGAGAGTAGCAGAGGGGTGGGATTAAAAAATATAATGATCGGTAATCGTCATTACTGTAAACACTATAGATGTCTGAGTACTATCTATCCAAAATGTAATGTGTATAATTAATTATTATTATTATTATTATTATTATTATTATTATTATTATTATTATATATATAAAAAAGTAATGACTGTTTATAAAAGTATTGTAGAATTGATCTTCGTTATATGCAAACACACTGGTGGCCAGGGAGGCATCTCTTTGTTTGAACGATGGCCCACGTCAACTCTGGCTGATTTGTTTACAATACAATACATTACAATACCATACAAATTTTTCTATTAGTTACAGCAAACAACAAAAATGTGTCTTCTGCTCCGTTCTTAACCCCCCCAAACAGCAGACCTCACACATACAGTTGAGACCAGCACAGGTTCAAGCTGCAGTGCAGTTCCCCTAGATGGAGAGCATGTTGTGGGGTTAAGGGCCTTGCTCAAGGGCCCAACAAAAGGGGAATGTTTTGAGGATGTCAAACCAGCAGCCCTCCAGTGGTCAGATCAAGTCCGCCCGTTTTTTCCAGCGCCTGGCCCGGGATTCAAACCGGACACTTTTCGGCCACAGGTCCAACACCTGCCACAGCTCCAACTCATATGCCACTGGGCGAAAACCTGAGTTTATCTTCAGAAATAAGCAAGAGTTAATCTGCCAAAATGAAGCCAAAATGCTATGCAGACATCATTATTATGATATAGAAGAACAACATACAGTACCAGTCAGAAGTTTGGACACACCTACTCATTCAAGGGTTTTTCTTTATTTTACTATTTTTAACATTGTAGAATAATAGTGAAGACATCAAAACTATGAAATAACACATATGGAATGTTTAGCATTTATAGCAAAGAGTGTGCAAAGCTGTCATCAAGGCAAAGGGTGGCTATTTGAAGAATCTCAAATATAAAATATATTTTGATTTGTTTAACACTTTTTTGGTTACTACATGATTCCATATGTGTTATTTCATAGTTTTGATGTCTTCAGTATTATGGTAGAATGTTAAAAATAGTACAAATAAATAAAAATAATTGAATGAGTAGGTGTGTACAAACTTTTGACTGGTAGTGTTACATGCAGTTGTCATCAGCAGCAGCCACAAGAGAGAGCCTCTGATAGTTCTGGGTTACTGCCAGACTTAGCAAGACATAGATAGTGTGTTAAAAGTCATGTAATGATTAACTAGGCTATTGAATCACCAATACTTATTATACAGAAATTGTTATGATGAGTTTCTGGTATCGAGAAGTTCAGGATGCAAGAGAGTAGACGACCACTTTTATGGAGAGTTGATTCATTGTTATTTAATGGTTACAGTACTGGATACAATGACAAGCGGTACGGGCGTAGCCCCTTGTCATCCGATTGACTTCCATAGAAAATCTCTCAGTTACTATAATGCTCTCCAAGCTACTTATATCCCACAGTTGCCAACCATTATTCAGTGTCACTCATCTACTACAATACATGGTATCGTGTGGCACCCTAGCCAGGCCATTCCATCACGTACCCCTCTTAAGATTAGCACCAGTGGCCCCAAATCTATCTTGGCACACCGACCCTCTGTCACTCACCCGTGACATCAATAACACATGGCGTGTCCTTGTCCTCTGTCACTCACATACAGCTTATGAGTTTACAGACATTAACAAATCCTGTATCAAAAGTCGTTATATCAGAAATCATTGTCAAAATCTGAAGAGATACTGTTCCATGTAGCTCTACATTATTTATGGATTGATCATATAGAAAAATCTAAACATTATTTGAACTACTCCAAAGCAATTACATGTGGTGCAGGAACCACTGACTCACTGCATTATTCTATAGTATTATCAAGACACCTGCTGTTAACTCTTAACTGGTTAGGACAGCTCATGAGGTGTCCTAAATATCTGCCGACTAGGTGGGACTAGAGACTTCACGCATAGTTTTAATTTATACCCATAAGAGTAAAATGTCTTTATTCTCAGCACTTGTACGACCAATTTTCTACTTTGAGACGCTTTGTGGATTTGGGCCCAGATCTCAAAATATTGTTTAAAAAAACAAAGAATTTTGTTTTTACATAATAATAATAAAGGAAAAGAAAAGAAAATTACTAATGTAAGCCACTAAAGACTGTGTTTAGTTATTGTGTGGCACTGCTCATGTCCGCGTTCTGGAACTATCCGCGTCCACGTATGGTGTGGCGCCAAGGATATTGTCCAGTTAGGCGCAGAGTGGGCTGAGTGATCTTGGGGAATAACAACGGAGTTCGCTACAGTGTTGAGACACCAAAGTTTATTGTTCAATTAGCTTTTTGCTTTACGGTCAGTGACAGTATGAGTGTAGCCAGATCCTTTTCACTCGCTATCCTTGTTTCATTTTGTGGTTCACCGGATTCGTCATCATCCTCAAGATGAGTGACAGATGAACGACCTGCTAGTTAGCCAAGCTAGTCGGTACAGCTAGGTAAGCTAGTTAGCTACTCTACCAGCAGCATCCTAGTTATCCCAGCTACCACTACATCATCACCGGCTGCCTGCATTTCTTGTGGACCGATGGAGCTCCCTGGTTGTTTCTTCCACCTGTTAAATACCGTGGAGGGCTTCTCCCTCTCTCGTTGACGGATGCTGGCTACGCTCCCTCTGTCCGGTTCTCCTCTCTTCACTAGATGGACGGTAACTTTAGTGTTTAACCCCTCTGTGTCCAAGGACTGAACTTTTTGAATATTATTTTCTGGGCGCCTCAAGTGACATTTTTTACAAAAAAAAATTCTGATAAAATTAGTTCATTGCATCCGCCATGGAGCCCAGTTTCATAATATTACCTTCTGTCCCTACTTATGAAGTAATCTCGAAACAACAGGCCTTATTTTAGGGCATTTTTCACCCTACCAGCTCCTATTAGTTCTATTGAGCTCCGTGACACCGACTCGCCTTCAGAACGTTCTATTCCCAGCCCATTGTTCTGCGTCACAATGCCAGCTTCACTATTGTTATCAATGAGACCTGCCTGCGTTAACCCTGTAGGTTTACCTCAGGTAACTTATTATTAACAAGGTTACGGCTACTTGGTGAGCGTTAACCCTGTAGGTTTACCTCAGGTATCTTATTATTAACAAGGTTACAGCTACTTGGTGAGCATTAACCCTGTAGGTTTACCTCAGGTATCTTATTATTAACAAGGTTACAGCTACTTGGAGCGCACTCACTGTTCCTCTAAGTACACATTGTGGTCACCCACAGTGTTAGCGATGGATGGTGCATAGCCATCAAAAGTTAAACAATTTCTGGTCATGGTTAACCATATTTGTTTTCAGAAAAAGGAGTACAACCTAAACAAAACTCATGTTCCTGTCCTCTTTTTCAAGATGTGGCCGATTTAAACAGCCAGAATATTTTTATTTATTAAGAAATAACCATTTATCTTTGACGATTTGTTGTTTCTAAATGGCTGCTGGGTAATTTGATATGCATCGAAATCTTCGTTCGTAGGCATCGAATTGAGCGAATGCTGCGCAGGTTCACTGAGTTGCAAACCAAATGGGTATAATGGGGTGGTTGTTGTCTAATCGGGTGGTCTAGCTCATTCATTTGTAGATCTGACGCAGTTGCTACCTAAGATTATGAGCCTAGCAGGTGTCATGAATGACTTATGTAGTACCCGTAGAAGGCCACAGGTAGGCGCTAGAGAGATTTAAACCCATACAGTTTTTTTTTTGCCTTAAAACCCCTAAACCTATCAATCAATCAATCAAATGTATTTATAAAGCCCTTTTTACATCAGCAGATGTCACAAAGTGCTATACAGAAACTCTAACCCTACGTTTAACCTATTTTAGCCTTAACCCTAGGTATAACCTATTTTAGCACTAACCCTTAACCCTAATTCTAATTTAGCCTTAACCCTAACCCCTAACCCTAGGTATAACCTATTTTAGCCTTAACCGTAACCCTAATTCTAGGGTAAGGTAGCCTAGAACAGTTTTAGAAACTATTTTAGTAATAATAGTATCTTAGTAAATACAATTATAGTACTAAATAGCATTTGGATTATTCTGTCTAAGCGTTTTGCTGTTTGTTTTTTGTCATTAGTTATTTTATGATATTTGTTATTGCAAGACAGAACACTTGATAAACAAGCCACATTAGTTTTATTTTACAAATGTGGTTTGAATTGGGTGACCTAGTAACCTCTATGTGAAAGTCCAGCAATTGGCGTGGGATAGGTGGGGCAGGTTTGAGACTGATCTAAGGAATTAACAAGAAAAATACACTTTATTTCTCAGCTGCCTCACCAATGTCTGTACGTGAATTCATCACTTTTAATTGTTAAATATTTCCAATAGATGGCAGCATAAGACCACGAAGCATCAGTTATAGGCCACAAGCAGCAATATGATTAACATAAAATAGCATGCAACCAAAGACTATATGTCCCATGATTTTCTAAAATGGTCACTCATTACTTTAGTTTGCTATATATCTCGTATTAGGCCTGTGTTGCTTTTGGAAGAGCAATTAAATAGTGACTATAGCAGGTGTTGAACCCCTGGTAAATAATCACTACTCAGATGTGCTAATCTCAACCCTAGTATACATGCATTAGAAAACATGATCTTAATATCTGATATTGGGAGTAACAACCTCGGAATAGAAAAGACAAGAGTGCGTCTTCCAGCCCGCCAATAAATTACATCATGCAACCCTCACGGTTAGCAAATTTACCTCAACATGCCCCTCGCTTGTGCGAGAAGGCAGAGTGGCTTGCTGCTGGTTGATGAATTTGACATTGGATGTACTAGCAAAAGACGTTTTTCTCGACCAGAGGTGACTACATTAGTTCATTTTACGACTTACAACCATAAAATAACAATTTATAGCATAACAAACAATGAAACTTACATAAACCAAAAACACCATACATTTAGTTAAATATATATATATATATATATATACAGTGGGGGAAAAAAGTATTTAGTCAGCCACCAATTGTGCAAGTTCTCCCACGTAAAAAGATGAGAGAGGCCTGTAATTTTCATCATAGGTACACGTCAACTATGAGAGACAAAATGAGGAAAAAAAATCCAGAAAATCACATTGTAGGATTTTTAATGAATTTATTTGCAAATTATGGTGGAAAATAAGTATTTGGTCAATAACAAAAGTTTCTCAATACTTTGTTATATACCCTTTGTTGGCAATGACACAGGTCAAACGTTTTCTGTAAGTCTTCACAAGGTTTTCACACACTGTTGCTGGTATTTTGGCCCATTCCTCCATCCAGATCTCCTATAGAGCAGTGATGTTTTGGGGCTGTCGCTGGGCAACACAGACTTTCAACTCCCTCCAAAGATTTTCTATGGGGTTGAGATCTGGAGACTGGCTAGGCCACTCCAGGACCTTGAAATGCTTTTTACGAAGCCACTCCTTCGTTGCCCGAGCGGTGTGTTTGGGATCATTGTCATGCTGAAAGACCCAGCCACGTTTCATCTTCAATGCCCTTGCTGATGGAAGGAGGTTTTCACTCAAAATCTCACGATACATGGCCCCATTCATTCTTTCCTTTACACGGATCAGTCGTCTTGGTCCCTTTGCAGAAAAACAGCCCCAAAGCATGATGTTTTCACCCCCATGCTTCACAGTAGGTATGGTGTTCTTTGGATGCAACTCAGCATTCTTTGTCCTCCAAACACGACGAGTTGATTTTTTACCAGAAA
Source organism: Coregonus clupeaformis (assembly GCF_020615455.1). Lineage (NCBI taxonomy): Eukaryota > Metazoa > Chordata > Actinopteri > Salmoniformes > Salmonidae > Coregonus > Coregonus clupeaformis. Next base: position 44,552,754 of record NC_059198.1, on the reverse strand, counting down.
GGTTTCATCTGACCATATGACATTCTCCCAATCCTCTTCTGGATCATCCAAATGCATTCTAGCAAACTTCAGACGGGCCTGGACATGTACTGGCTTAAGCAGGGGGACACGTCTTGCACTGCAGGATTTGAGTCCCTGGCGGCGTAGTGTGTTACTGATGGTAGGCTTTGTTACTTTGGTCCCAGCTCTCTGCAGGTCATTCACTAGGTCCCCCCGTGTGGTTCTGGGATTTTTGCTCACCGTTCTTGTGATCAATTTGACCCCACGGGGTGAGATCTTGCGTGGAGCCCCAGATCGAGGGAGATTATCAGTGGTCTTGTATGTCTTCCATTTCCTAATAATTGCTCCCACAGTTGATTTCTTCAAACCAAGCTGCTTACCTATTGCAGATTCAGTCTTCCCAGCCTGGTGCAGGTCTACAATTTTGTTTCTGGTGTCCTTTGACAGCTCTTTGGTCTTGGCCATAGTGGAGTTTGGAGTGTGACTGTTTGAGGTTGTGGACAGGTGTCTTTTATACTGATAACAAGTTCAAACAGGTGCCATTAATACAGGTAATGAGTGGAGGACAGAGGAGCCTCTTAAAGAAGAAGTTACAGGTCTGTGAGAGCCAGAAATCTTGCTTGTTTGTAGGTGACCAAATACTTATTTTCCACCATAATTTGCAAATAAATTCATAAAAAATCCTACAATGTTATTTTCTGGAATTTTTTTTCTCAATTTGTCTGTCATAGTTGACGTGTACCTATGATGAAAATGACAGGCCTCTCTCATCTTTTTAAGTGGGAGAACATGCACAATTGGTGGCTGACTAAATACTTTTTCCCCCCACTGTATATACTATTTATTTAGATGGGTGACATTATCTGCCAAAATAACACCACCTGTAGATAAAGAAGAGCTCTCCAGTAGATGTACCAAAACATTTAAAGGCCATTTTCTCAAAAGTGAGGTTACAAGTTTATCATCTTTCAAAGCAGAATTACTTTCCCATTGTTCCTCAACTGTAGTGTATGATATACCTTTTTCTAGCTGAGTCTCTACTTTTATCCAATGTAAAAAACACCATTTCAAATTTTGCTACATAAGATCGAGCCGGTCGGTCACATTTGACTGTATAAAACCTAGCAGTACTACTTATTTCTCTGAGACTGAGACAGATATATATTATTACTGTGTAAAACCTAGCAGTACTACTTATTTCTCTGAGAGTGAGGCAGATATATTATTACTGTGTGAAACATAGCAGTACTACATATTTCTCTGCGAGTGAGGCAGATATATATTATTACTGTGTAAAACCTAGCAGCACTACTTATTTATTTGAGAGTGAGGCAGATATCTATTATTACTGTGCAAAACCTAGCAGTACTACTTATTTATCTGAGAGTGAGGCAGATATACTGTGCTATGAAAAAGTATTTGTCCCCTTTCTAATTTTCTCTACTTTTGCACATTTGTGATACTGAATGTTATCAGATCTTCAACAAAACCTAATATTAGATAAAGGGAACATAAGTGAACAAATAACACAACAATTACATATTTATTTCATAAACAAAGTTATGCAACACCCAATTCCCCTGTGTGAAAAAGTAATTGCCACCTTACACTCAATAACTGGTTGTGCCACCTTTAGCTGCAATGACTCCAACCAAATGCTTCCTGTAGTTGTTGATCAGTCTCTCACGTCGCTGTGGAGGAATTTTGGCCCACTCTTCCATGCAGAACTGCTTTAACTCAGTGGCGTGTGGGTTTCCAACCATGAACTGCTCGTTTCAAGTCCGGCCACAACATCTCAATTGGGATTAAGTCTGGACTTTGACTAGGCCATTCCAAAACGTCTAATTTGTTCCTTTTTAGCAATTTTCATGTAGACTTGATTGTGTGTTTTGGATCATTGTCTTGCTGCATGACCCAGCTGCGCTTCAGCTTCAGCTCACAGACGGATGGTCTGACATTCTCCTGTAGAATTCTCGGAAACAGAGCAGAATTCATGGTTCCTTCTATTAAGGCAAGTCGTCCAGGTCCTGAGGCAGCAAAGCATCCCCAAACCATCACACCACCACCACCATGCTTGACCTTTGGTATGATGTTCTTACTGTGGAATGAAGAGTTTGGTTTTCGCCAGGCATTACTGGAACCATGTCGTCCAAAAAGTTATACTTTTGAATCATCTGTCAATAGAACATTCTTCCAAGAGTCTTAATGATCATCCAGGTGCTTTTTAGCAAACTTGAGTCAACTTTTTGGACGAGATGGGTCCCATTATGCCTGGCGAAAACCAAACACTGCAATCCACTGCATTCCACAGTAAGAACATCATACCAAAGGTCATGCAGTAAGACAATGATCCAAAACACACAATCAAGTCTACATGAAAATTGCTAAAAAGCAACAAATTGGAAGTTTTGGAATGGCCTAGTCAAAGTCCAGACCTAATCCCAATTGAGATGTTGTGGCAGGACTTGAAATGAGCAGTTCATGCTTGAAAACCCACACGAGTTAAAGCAGTTCTGCATGGAAGAGTGGGCCAAAATTCCTCCACAGCAACGTGAGAGACTGATCAACAACTACAGGAAGCATTTGGTTGGAGTCATTGCAGCTAAAGGTGGCACAACCAGTTATTGAGTGTAAGGGGGCAATTACTTATTCACACAGGGGAATTGGGTGTTGCATAACTTTGTTTATGAAATAAATATGTAATTGTTGTATTATTTGTTCACTTATGTTCCCTTTATCTAAAATTAGATTTTGGTTGAAGATCTGATAACGTTCAGTATGACAAATATGCAAAAGTAGAGAATATTAGAAAGGGGGAAAATACTTTTTCATAGCACTGTATATTATTATTGTGTAAAACCTATCAGTACTACTTATTTCTCTGAGAGTGAGGCAGATATATTATTAATGTGTAAAACCTAGCAGTACTACTTATTTCTCTGAGAGTTAGGCAGATATATATTATTACTGTGTAAAACCTAGCAGTACTACTTATTTCTCTGAGAGTGAGGCAGATATATAGCATTGTGCAAAAAAACATGATTATTTGTCTCTCTGAAATAAAACCATCAACTGATAGATTTTAAACAAATACATGTCTTTCATTGAACAATCGCGTACCATGATTAGCTACTGAAAAAACAGACCAATCTCTTTCATAATTTCTTTAAACAATAAAAGCTAATTTACCAACATTTCTGAAAATTGATATATAGCGTTTTGGAATGAAACTCTTCTTATGTTTCCCCATCTGAGCTCAGAGTAGATGAGAGACGTAATGTTTGTCTCTGTTGTGTTGAAGTCCAATCAAGAAGGAGAGACTAGCCCCCCCTGTACCCAGCTGTGTGTCCATGAAGAGTGACCGGTCTATGAATACTCCTATATTATTCAGAAAGGGAGACGTTTCTAGTGAACAAAGGTAAGAAGAACTCATGGGTCATGGTCAGTGAGTTAAACAACACTGTCTCTAGTCATTTATCCTCTCCCATTTTCCCATTTCTTTTAGTTGTTTTCATAATCCATAGGCTAATCCTTTTTTCCATTTTCATAATCCTAAAACAATATTAAACAAACACTACATTCCCTCCCTGTGTGTGTGTGTGTGTGTGTGTGTGTGTGTGTGTGTGTGTGTGTGTGTGTGTGTGTGTGTGTGTGTGTGCACTCCCTGGATGAGGAGATGTAATCTCATGTTTTGTCCACAGAAACCAACAGGAGAGATCAGAGTCAGAGCAAATACTTGTTCATTGCACTGTATATTATTACTGTGTAAAACCTAGCAGTACTACTTATTTCTCTGAGAGTTAGGCAGATATATATGTATACTGTGTAAAACCTAGCAGTACTACTTATTTCTCTGAGAGTGAGGCAGATATATACTATTACTGTGTAAAACCTAGCAGTACTACTTATTTCTTCATAAACAAAGTTATGCAACACCCAATTCCCCTGTGTGAAAAAGTAATTGCCACCTTACACTCAATAACTGGTTGTGCCACCTTTAGCTGCAATGACTCCAACCAAATGCTTCCTGTAGTTGTTGATCAGTCTCTCACGTCGCTGTGGAGGAATTTTGGCCCACTCTTCCATGCAGAACTGCTTTAACTCAGTGGCGTGTGGGTTTCCAACCATGAACTGCTCGTTTCAAGTCCGGCCACAACATCTCAATTGGGATTAAGTCTGGACTTTGACTAGGCCATTCCAAAACGTCTAATTTGTTCCTTTTTAGCAATTTTCATGTAGACTTGATTGTGTGTTTTGGATCATTGTCTTGCTGCATGACCCAGCTGCGCTTCAGCTTCAGCTCACAGACGGATGGTCTGACATTCTCCTGTAGAATTCTCGGAAACAGAGCAGAATTCATGGTTCCTTCTATTAAGGCAAGTCGTCCAGGTCCTGAGGCAGCAAAGCATCCCCAAACCATCACACCACCACCACCATGCTTGACCTTTGGTATGATGTTCTTACTGTGGAATGAAGAGTTTGGTTTTCGCCAGGCATTACTGGAACCATGTCGTCCAAAAAGTTATACTTTTGAATCATCTGTCAATAGAACATTCTTCCAAGAGTCTTAATGATCATCCAGGTGCTTTTTAGCAAACTTGAGTCAACTTTTTGGACGAGATGGGTCCCATTATGCCTGGCGAAAACCAAACACTGCAATCCACTGCATTCCACAGTAAGAACATCATACCAAAGGTCATGCAGTAAGACAATGATCCAAAACACACAATCAAGTCTACATGAAAATTGCTAAAAAGCAACAAATTGGAAGTTTTGGAATGGCCTAGTCAAAGTCCAGACCTAATCCCAATTGAGATGTTGTGGCAGGACTTGAAATGAGCAGTTCATGCTTGAAAACCCACACGAGTTAAAGCAGTTCTGCATGGAAGAGTGGGCCAAAATTCCTCCACAGCAACGTGAGAGACTGATCAACAACTACAGGAAGCATTTGGTTGGAGTCATTGCAGCTAAAGGTGGCACAACCAGTTATTGAGTGTAAGGGGGCAATTACTTATTCACACAGGGGAATTGGGTGTTGCATAACTTTGTTTATGAAATAAATATGTAATTGTTGTATTATTTGTTCACTTATGTTCCCTTTATCTAAAATTAGATTTTGGTTGAAGATCTGATAACGTTCAGTATGACAAATATGCAAAAGTAGAGAATATTAGAAAGGGGGCAAATACTTTTTCATAGCACTGTATATTATTATTGTGTAAAACCTATCAGTACTACTTATTTCTCTGAGAGTGAGGCAGATATATTATTAATGTGTAAAACCTAGCAGTACTACTTATTTCTCTGAGAGTTAGGCAGATATATATTATTACTGTGTAAAACCTAGCAGTACTACTTATTTCTCTGAGAGTGAGGCAGATATATAGCATTGTGCAAAAAAACATGATTATTTGTCTCTCTGAAATAAAACCATCAACTGATAGATTTTAAACAAATACATGTCTTTCATTGAACAATCGCGTACCATGATTAGCTACTGAAAAAACAGACCAATCTCTTTCATAATTTCTTTAAACAATAAAAGCTAATTTACCAACATTTCTGAAAATTGATATATAGCGTTTTGGAATGAAACTCTTCTTATGTTTCCCCATCTGAGCTCAGAGTAGATGAGAGACGTAATGTTTGTCTCTGTTGTGTTGAAGTCCAATCAAGAAGGAGAGACTAGCCCCCTGTACCCAGCTGTGTGTCCATGAAGAGTGACCGGTCTATGAATACTCCTATATTATTCAGAAAGGGAGACGTTTCTAGTGAACAAAGGTAAGAAGAACTCATGGGTCATGGTCAGTGAGTTAAACAACACTGTCTCTAGTCATTTATCCTCTCCCATTTTCCCATTTCTTTTAGTTGTTTTCATAATCCATAGGCTAATCCTTTTTTCCATTTTCATAATCCTAAAACAATATTAAACAAACACTACATTCCCTCCCTGTGTGTGTGTGTGTGTGTGTGTGTGTGTGTGTGTGTGTGTGTGTGTGTGTGTGTGTGTGTGTGTGTGTGTGTGCACTCCCTGGATGAGGAGATGTAATCTCATGTTTTGTCCACAGAAACCAACAGGAGAGATCAGAGTCAGAGCAAATACTTGTTCATTGCACTGTATATTATTACTGTGTAAAACCTACCAGTACTACTTATTTCTCTGAGAGTGAGGCAGATATATATTATTACTCTGTAAAACCTAGCAGTACTACTTATTTCTCTGAGAGTTAGGCAGATATATATGTATACTGTGTAAAACCTAGCAGTACTACTTATTTCTCTGAGAGTGAGGCAGATATATACTATTACTGTGTAAAACCTAGCAGTACTACTTATTTCTCTGAGAGTGAGGCAGATATATAGCATTGTGCAAAAAAACATGATTATATGTCTCTCTGAAATAAAACCATCAACTGATAGATTTTAAACAAATACATGTCTTTCATTGAACAATCGCATACCATGATTAGCTACTGAAAAAACAGACCAATCTCTTTCATAATTTCTTTAAACAATAAAAGCTAATTTACCAACATTTCTGAAAATTGATATAAAGCGTTTTGGAATGAAACTCTTCTTACATTTCCCCATCTGAGCTCAGAGTAGATGAGAGACGTAATGTTTGTCTCTGTTGTGTTGAAGTCCAATCAAGAAGGAGAGACTAGCCCCCCCTGTACCCAGCTGTGTGTCCATGAAGAGTGACCGGTCTATGAATACTACTATATTATTCAGAAAGGGAGACGTTTCTAGTGAACAAAGGTAAGAAGAACTCATGGGTCATGGTCAGTGAGTTAAACAACACTGTCTCTAGTCATTTCTCCTCTCCCATATTCCCATTTCTTTTAGTTGTTTTCATAATCCATAGGCTAATCATTTTTTCCATTTTCATAGTCCTAAAACAATATTAAACAAACACTACATTCCCTGTGTGTGTGTGTGTGTGTGTGTGTGTGTGTGTGTGTGTGTGTGTGTGTGTGTGTGTGTGTGTGTGTGTGTGTGTGTGTGTGTGTGTGTGTGTGTGTGTGTGCACTCCCTGGATGAGGAGATGTAATCTCATGTTTTGTCCACAGAAACCAACAGGAGAGATCAGAGTCAGAGCAAATACTTTTTCATAGCACTGTATATTATTACTGTGTAAAACCTATCAGTACTACTTATTTCTCTGAGAGTGAGGCAGATATATATTATTACTCTGTAAAACCTAGCAGTACTACTTATTTCTCTGAGAGTTAGGCAGATATATATTATTACTGTGTAAAACCTAGCAGTACTACTTATTTCTCTGAGAGTGAGGCAGATATATACTATTACTGTGTAAAACCTAGCAGTACTACTTATTTCTCTGAGAGTGAGGCAGATATAGCATTGTGCAAAAAAACATGATTATTTGTCTCTCTGGAATAAAACCATCAACTGATAGATTTTAAACAAATACATATCTTTCATTGAACAATCGCATACCATGATTAGCTACTGAAAAAACAGACCAATCTCTTTCATAATTTCTTTAAACAATAAAAGCTAATTTACCAACATTTCTGAAAATTGATATATAGCGTTTTGGAATGAAACTCTTCTTATGTTTCCCCATCTGAGCTCAGAGTAGATGAGAGACGTAATGTTTGTCTCTGTTGTGTTGAAGTCCAATCAAGAAGGAGAGACTAGCCCCCCCTGTACCCAGCTGTGTGTCCATGAAGAGTGACCGGTCTATGAATACTCCTATATTATTCAGAAAGGGAGACGTTTCTAGTGAACAAAGGTAAGAAGAACTCATGGGTCATGGTCAGTGTGTTAAACAAACTGTCTCTAGTCATTTCTCCTCTCCCATTTTCCCATTTCTTTTAGTTGTTTTCATAATCCATAGGCTAATCCTTTTTTCCATTTTCATAGTCCTAAAACAATATTTAACAAACACTACATTCCCTCCCTGTGTGTGTGTGTGTGTGTGTGCACTCCCTGGATGAGGAGATGTAATCTCATGTTTTGTCCACAGAAACCAACAGGAGAGATCAGAGTCAGAGATTCTCAGTGGTCAGTCTTCCCAGAGTCATCAAACAGACCTGGCCTCCATATTCAGTGTATGTGGTACTGTTATGTACATTTGTGTTTGTTTACCTCAAGTAAAATTGATCTGTCAATCATTCATTAATGTGTTAATGAGAAAGCATTTATTCTCTTGCTTAATTTATGTACTTCATTTATTTCAGTTGCTTGAAGAGAATATTATGACATTTGTGAAGAACGAGCTGAAGATGTTCAAGAGGATACTCAGTCCAGAACTCCCAGAAGGCTTTGAGAGTCAGAAGCAGGATAAGGAAGTGGTGGATGCTGAAGATGAGAAGCAGGAGAGCAGTGCCAGAGAGGGGGCTCTGAAGATCACACTGCACGTCCTGAGGAAAATGAACCAGAAGGAGCTTGCTGACACACTGGAGAAAAGTAAGAGCTGTCTGCCTCATGTTGAATGCTGTTTTATAACAAACATTTAAAAGCTGTAGCTAAAGTACAGCTAAAGTAGCTGTGTAACTCAATGATATCGTAGCAGCCTTAACACAACACCTAGTTACCTCGTCAAGTAGCAGCAGGGATGTGTCAGAGAGAAGAGGAGAGAGAAGAGGAGAGACAGAGAGAAGAGGAGAGACAGAGGAGAGACAGAGAAGAGGAGAGACAGAGGAGAGACAGACAACATTAATGATAACATCAGTAATATGAATAATAATAATATAATCAGTCACTCCAGTGTGGAATGCATTATGAATACATTTACACATTTATACAGTCAGTTCATAACACAGTCCTACAATACTGTAGGCATTAAAAGAAATGTAATATTAATATCCTCTGTGTAATTTCTTCATTCAGATGAGCTTGCTGTGATTTGCCAACGTGAACTCAAATCTAATCTAAAGAAGAAGTTTCAATGTGTATTTGAGGGGATCGCTAAACAAGGAAACCCAACACTTCTCAATAAGATCTACACAGAGCTCTACATCACAGAGGGTGGAAAAGGAGAGGTCAATAATGAACATGAGCTGAGACAGATTGAGACAACAACCAGGAAACAAGCAAGACCAGAGACTGCAATCAAATGTAACGACATCTTCAAACCCTTAACTGGACAAGACAAACCTATCAGAACTGTGCTGACAAAGGGAGTCGCTGGCATTGGAAAAACAGTCTCTGTGCAGAAGTTCATTTTGGACTGGGCTGAAGGAAAAGCAAATCAGGATGTCCAATTTGTATTTTCATTCCCTTTTCGGGAGCTGAATTTGATGAAAGGGGAAAAACACACTTTGATTGAACTTCTCAATCACTTCTCAATGGAAACCAAAGAATCAAGAATCTCCAACTACGACAAGTACAAAGTTCTGTTCGTCTTTGATGGTCTGGATGAGTGCCGACTGCCCCTAGACTTCCAGAAGAACAAGATGTGCTGTGACGTCACAAAGTCTACCTCAGTGGATGTTCTGCTGACAAATCTCATCAAGGGAAATCTGCTTCCCTCTGCTCTCCTCTGGATAACTACCCGACCTGCAGCAGCCAATAAGATCCCTTCAGGGTGTGTTGACCAGGTGACAGAGGTACGAGGGTTCAATGACCCACAGAAGGAGGAGTACTTCAGGAAGAGATTCAGTGATGAGGACCTGGCCAGCAGAATCATCTCACACATAAAGACATCAAGGAGCCTCCACATCATGTGCCACATTCCAGTCTTCTGTTGGATTTCTGCAATAGTCCTTGAACCCATGCTGAAACAGAAGAGAGAAGAGATGCCCAAGACTCTGACTGAGATGTACACACACCTTGTGGTGTTTCATACCAAACAGAAGAATGAAAAGTATATTGGGAAAGAAGAGTCAGGTCCACACTGGAATAAAGAGAGCATTCTGTCACTGGGAAAACTGGCTTTTCAACAGCTTGTTGAGGGCAATCTGATTTTCTATGAAGAAGACCTGAAAGAAGCTGGCATTGATGTCAAAGAAGCCTCAGTGTACTCAGGATTGTGCACACAGCTCTTTAAAGAGGAATGTGGGCTGTACCAGGACAAGGTGTACTGCTTTGTGCATCTGAGCATTCAGGAGTATTTGGCTGCTGTATATGTGTTCCTCTCATTCATCAACAACAATGAGAATCTAATGGCCAAACCTCAATCAATGTTCAGCTACTTTTTTGCGCTGTTCAGAGACAAGCCTGAAGTTATTGTCTACAAGAGTGCTGTGGATAAAGCCTTACAAAGTGAGACAGGAAACCTGGACCTTTTCCTCCGCTTCCTTCTGGGCCTCTCACTGGAGTCCAATAAGAAGCACTTACGAGGTCTACTGACAAAGACAAGAAGCAGCTCACAGAGCCATAAAGAAACAGTCAAGTACATCAAGGAGAAGATCAGGGCGAATCCCTCTCCAGAGAGGTGCATCAATCTGTTCCACTGTCTGAATGAACTGAATGACCATTCTCTAGTGGAGGAGATCCAAAGCTACCTGAGCTCAGAAAGTTTCTCAGAAGAAGAACTCTCACCTGCACAGTGGTCAGCTCTGGTCTTTGTGTTGCTGACTTCAGAAAAGGAGCTGGATGTGTTTGACCTGAAGAAATACTCCAGATCAGAGGAAGGTCTTCTGAGGCTGCTGCCAGTGGTCAAAGCCTCCAGAGCTGCTCTGTGAGTAAATACAATTATATTTAAGTACTAATCATCAGGAAGAAATATTCAGTTTGGAGAAAAATATATATTATAATATGTATATAAAATTATATTGAAAAAAAGATTGATTCACTGCATTGATGTTCACATTAGTATAACAATATGACCATACAATTCTAGGAGACAGAAGATGAATCCAAATGTTGTTTGAGAGACTAAACAAAATGCTGCTCTGTTAAATTAACAGTGTGTTTGTGAAATCATGATGATCTCTCTGTCAGGCTGTCAGGCTGTGGAGTCACAGAGAAAGGCTGTGTTTCTTTGGTCTCAGCTCTGAAGTCAAACCCCTCACACCTGAGAGAGCTGGATCTGAGTAACAATGTCCTGAAGGATTCAGGAGTGAAGCATCTCTCTGATGGACTGGGGAAACCCCACTGTAAACTGGAGACTCTGAGGTCAGTATTCCTGTAATTGGTCAACAAGTGATAACTGTTCACCAGATCCACATGTGTTTACCAGGCACACATAGCCCACACCATATGTGTTTGGACAGTGAAGCTTACAGTTTTAAAATAGGCGCTATGCTGCAGCATCTTGGATTTGAGATAGAAAGTTTAATATTAGCCGACAGTATATAATGTCACCTTTTATTTAAAGGTAATGGTGAGAGATTAGCATGTTTTGTTGTATCCTCTGTAACTTTCTCACTCATTATTATTTATGATTCATTCATGATCTTTCTCAATCATGGCATCATCAGGATTACTTTAGTAGTGTTTAGAAACATGTTATCTACCCACTTAGAAAGAAAATTACTCAAAACCAAAGAATAGCAGTGTGGTTTTCTCTACAAGCAATACTTTGATAATTTGTCATTTCTAATAATGATACATCCATTTATGAATAGATATGGCAGGTTTCAGGACACTGATATATCTGAAAATGTTTAAATAATATACTGCCCCTATTTTCGCCACCAAAGAATATCAGTGTGGTTTTAATATGATTTGACTCTTTGCAGGCTGTCAGGCTGTCAGGTCACAGAGGAAGGCTGTGCTTCTCTGGTCTCAGCTCTGAAGTCAAACCCCTCACACCTGAGAGAGCTGGATCTGAGTAACAATGTCCTGAAGGATTCAGGAGTGAAGCTGCTCTCTGCTGGACTGGGGAATCCCCACTGTAAACTGGAGACTCTGAGGTCAGTATTCCTGTATCACTCAATGAACACACACACACTGGACACACACTGGACACACACACACACACACAGGACACACACACTATACACACACACACTGGACACACACACACACACACACACACTGGACAAACACACAAACACACACACACATTGGACAACACACACGCACACTGGACACACACACTATACACACACACACACTGGACACACACACACACACACACACACACACACACACACACACTGGACAAACACACAAACACACACACACATTGGACAACACACACGCACACTGGACACACAGGACACTCACACAAACACACACTGGACACACAAACACACACACACACACACACACTGGACACTGTCGTAGAAATATTTAACTCAAAAATATCTCTCAAGAAACGGGAGCTTGTGAGTCCAAAAATCAGACCTTTATTATCTAATAACAAATGCCGAGATGTTCCATGAAACAACTGTCTCTCTCTGGCTTAGACATCCCTTTTATACACACACACAAATGCACAAACATGCATACATGGCGTATACAGTTACCCCCTTATGGTAAATTCCTAATTTATTTTAGTTCTGCACCACCCTTCTTTTTCAACGTCCAGCTGTCACACAATGTCCACTCCAAAAGGTCATGAATGCTTTTTTCCATATGAAGCCTCTCATTCTATCATTCTATTGGCTGCGTGGCTTAGGCCCCTTCTTAAAAAAGAACTAATGTAATGCATACTGTTGAGAGCTTTTGTGATAGAACACATACATTCATTTAAAACAAAGCATATACTACATGTCTATATTCCTTATTTAAGCATGTATCTGGATTATAAAATATCAAACATGTTTATTATATTTTACCTTTGGCATCTCCCTACATGTGCCATAATGATACATAAAATACTCCTATAACACACACACACTGGACACACACACACAATGATTAATTTAGTAGTGTTTAGAAACATGTTGTCTACTGTTCATAATGATACATTCATTCATTTATATACAGTACCAGTCAAAAGTTTGGATACGCCTACTCATTCAAGGGTTTATCTTTATTTTTACTATGTTTTACATTGTAGAATAATAGTGAAGACATCAAAACTATGAAATAACAAATATGGAATCATGTAGTAACCAAAAAAGTGTTAAACAAATCAAAATACATTTTATATTTGAAATTCTTTAAATAGCCACCCTTTGCCTTGATGACAGCTATGCACACTCTTGGTATTCTCTCAACCAGCTTCACCTGGAATGCTTTTCCAACAGTCTTGAAGGAGTTCCCACATATGCTGAACACTTGTTGGCTGCTTTTCCTTCTCTCTGTGGTCCAACCCATCCCAAACCATCTCAATTGGGTTGAGGTCGGGTGATTGTGGAGGCCAGGTCATCTGATGCAGCACTCAATCACTCTCCTTCTTGGTCACATAGCCCTTACACAGCCTGGAGGTGTGTTGGGTCATTTTCTTGTTGAAAAACAAATGATAGTCCCACTAAGCCCAAACCAGATGGGATGGCGTATCGCTGCAGAATGCTGTGGTAGCCATGCTGGTTAAGTGTGCCTTGAATTCTAAATAAATCATAGACAGTGTCACCAGCAAAGCACCCCCACACCATAACACCTCCTCCTCCAAGATTTATGGTGGGAACTACACATGCAGAGATCATCCGTTCAACCACACCGCTTCTCACAAAGACACGGCGGATGGATCCAAAAATCTCAAATTTGGACTCCAGACCAAATGACAAATGTCCACCGGTGTAATGTCCATTGCTCGTGTTTCTTGGCCCAAGCAGGTCTCTTCTTCTTCTTGGTGTCCTTTAGTAGTAATTTCTTTGCAGCAATCGACCATGAAGGCCTGATTCACACAGTCCCCTCTGAACAGTTGATGTTGAGATGTGTCTGTGACTTGAACTCTGTGAAGCATTTATTTGGGCTGCGATTTCTGAGGCTGGTAACTCTAATGAACTTATCCTCTGCAGCAGAAGTAACTCTGGGTCTTCCATTCCTGTGGCGGTCCTCATGAGAGCCAGTTTCATCATAGCGCTTGATGGTTTTTGCGAATGTGCTTGAAGAAACTTTCAAAGTTCTCGAAATGTTCCGTATTGACTGACCTTCATGTCTTAAAGTAATGATGGACTGTCGTTTCTCTTTGCTTATTTGAGTTGTTCTTCCATAATATGGACTTGATCTTTTACCAAATAGGGCTATCTTCTGTATACCCCCCCCTACCTTGTCACAACACAACTGATTGGCTCAAACGCATTAAATTCCACAAATTAACTTTTAAGAAGGCACACCTGTTAATTGAAATGCATTCCAGGTGACTACCTCATGAAGCTGGTTGAGAGAATGCACAGAGTGTGCAAAGCTGTCACCAAGGCAAAGGGTGGCTATTTGAATCTCAAATATAATTTATATTTTCATTTGTTTAACACTTCTTTGGTTACTACATGATTCCATATGTGTTATTTCATAGTTTTCATGTCTTCACTATTATACTTCAATGTAAAAAATAGTAAAAAATAAAAATAAAAATAAACTTGAATGAGTAGGTGTGTTGTACTTTTTGACTGGTAGTGTATATATACAGTGGGGAGAACAAGTACAGTGGGGGAAAAAAGTATTTAGTCAGCCACCAATTGTGCAAGTTCTCCCACTTAAAAAGATGAGAGAGGCCTGTAATTTTCATCATAGGTACACGTCAACTATGACAGACAAAATGAGTAAAAATAATCCAGAAAATGACATTGTAGGATTTTTAATGAATTTATTTGCAAATTATGGTGGAAAATAAGTATTTGGTCAATAACAAAAGTTTCTCAATACTTTGTTATATACCCTTTGTTGGCAATGACACAGGTCAAACGTTTTCTGTAAGTCTTCACAAGGTTTTCACACACTGTTGCTGGTATTTTGGCCCATTCCTCCATGCAGATCTCCTCTAGAGCAGTGATGTTTTGGGGCTGTCGCTGGGCAACACGGACTTTCAACTCCCCTCCAAAGATTTTCTATGGGGTTGAGATCTGGAGACTGGCTAGGCCACTCCAGGACCTTGAAATGCTTCTTACGAAGCCACTCCTTCGTTGCCCAGGCGGTGTGTTTGGGATCATTGTCATGCTGAAAGACCCAGCCATGTTTCATCTTCAATGCCCTTGCTGATGGAAGGAGGTTTTCACTCAAAATCTCACGATACATGGCCCCATTCATTCTTTCCTTTACACGGATCAGTCGTCCTGGTCCCTTTGCAGAAAAACAGCCCCAAAGCATGATGTTTCCACCCCCATGCTTCACAGTAGGTATGGTGTTCTTTGGATGCAACTCAGCATTCTTTGTCCTCCAAACACGACGAGTTGAGTTTTTACCAAAAAGTTCTATTTTGGTTTCATTTGACCATTTGACATTCTCCCAATCCTCTTCTGGATCATCCAAATGAACTCTAGCAAACTTCAGACGGGCCTGGACATGTACTGGCTTAAGCAGGGGGACACGTCTGGCACTGCAGGATTTGAGTCCCTGGCGGCGTAGTGTGTTACTGATGGTAGGCTTTGTTACTTTGGTCCCAGCTCTCTGCAGGTCATTCACAAGGTCCCCCCGTGTGGTTCTGGGATTTTTGCTCACCGTTCTTGTGATCATTTTGACCCCACGGGGTGAGATCTTGCGTGGAGCCCCAGATCGAGGGAGATTATCAGTTGTCTTGTATGTCTTCCATTTCCTAATAATTGCTCCCACAGTTGATTTCTTCAAACCAAGCTGCTTACCTATTGCAGATTCAGTCTTCCCAGCCTGGTGCAGGTCTACAATTTTGTTTCTGGTGTCCTTTGACAGCTCTTTGGTCTTGGCCATAGTGGAGTTTGGAGTGTGACTGTTTGAGGTTGTGGACAGATGTCTTTTATACTGATAACAAGTTCAAACAGGTGCCATTAATACAGGTAACGAGTGGAGGACAGAGGAGCCTCTTAAAGAAGTTGTTACAGGTCTGTGAGAGCCAGAAATCTTGCTGTGACCAAATACATATTTTCCACCATAATTTGCTAATAAATTCATTAAAAATCCTACAATGTGATTTTCTGATTTTTTTTTTCTCAATTTGTCTGTCATAGTTGACGTGTACCTATGATGAAAATTACAGGCCTCTCTCATCTTTTTAAGGGGGAGAACTTGCACAATTGGTGGCTGACAAAATACTTTTTTCCCCACTGTATTTATACACTGCCGATTTTGCAGGTTTTCCTACTTACAAATCATGTAGAGGTATGTAATCTTTATCATAGGTACACTTCAACTGTGAGAGACGGAATCTAAAGCAAAAATCCAGAAAATCACATTGTATGATTTTTAAGTAATTAATTAGCATTTTATTGCATGACATAAGTATTTGATCACCTACCAACCAGTAAGAATTCCGGCTCCCACAGACCTGTTAGTTTTTCTTTAAGAAGCCCTCCTGTTCTCCACTCATTACCTGTATTAACTGCACCTGTTTGAACTCGTTACCTGTATAAAAGACTCCTGTCCACACACTCAATCAAACAGACTCCAACCTCTCCACAATGGCCAAGACCAGAGAGCTGTGTAAGGACATCAGGGATAAAATTGTAGACCTGCACAAGGCTGGGATGGGCTACAGGACAATAGGCAAGCAGCTTGGTGAGAAGGCAACAACTGTTGGCGCAATTATTAGAAAATGGAAGAAGTTCAAGATGACGGTCAATCACCCTCGGTCTGGGGCTCCATGCAAGATCTCACCTCGTGGGGCATCAATGATCATGAGGAAGGTGAGGGAGCAGCCCATAACTACACGGCAGGACCTGGTCAATGACCTGAAAAGAGCTGGGACCACAGTCTTAAAGAAATCCATTAGTAACACACTACGCCGTCATGGATTAAAATCCTGCAGCGCACGCAAGGTCCCCCTGCTCAAGCCAGCGCATGTCCAGGCCTGTCTGAAGTTTGCCAATGACCATCTGGATGATCCAGAGGAGGAATGGGAGAAGGTCATGTGGTCTGATGAGACAAAAATAGAGCTTTTTGGTCTAAACTCCACTCGCCGTGTTTGGAGGCAGAAGAAGGATGAGTACAACCCCAAGAACACCATCCCAACCGTGAAGCATGGAGGTGGAAACATCATTCTTTGGGGATGCTTTTCTGCAAAGGGGACAGGACGACTGCACCGTATTGAGGAGAGGATGGATGGGGCCATGTATCGCGAGATCTTGGCCAACATCCTCCTTCCCTCAGTAAGAGTATTGAAGATGGGTCGTGGCTGGGTCTTCCAGCATGACAACGACCCGAAACACACAGCCAGGGCAACTAAGGAGTGGCTCTGTAAGAAGGCTCTCAAGGTCCTGGAGTGGCCTAGCCAGTCTCCAGACCTGAACCCAATAGAAAATCTTTGGAGGGAGCTGAAAGTCCATATTGCCCAGCGACAGCCCCAAAACCTAAAGTATCTGGAGAAGGTCTGTATGGAGGAGTGGGCCAAAATCCCTGCTGCAGTGTGTGCAAACCTGGTCAAGACCTACAGGAAACGTATGATCTCTGTAATTGCAAACAAAGGTTTCTGTACCAATTATTAAGTTCTGCATTTCTGATGTATCAAATACTTATGTCATGCAATAAAATGCAAATTAATTACTTAAAAATCAGACAGTGTGATTTTCTGGATTTTTGTTTTAGATTCCGTCTCTCACAGTTGAAGTGTACCTATGATAAAAAATTACAGACCTCTACATGCTTTGCAATTACAGACCTCTACAAACCTGCAAAATCGGCAGTGTATCAAATACTTGTTCTCCCCACTGTACATATATGAATAGATATGGCAGGATTCAGGACTCTGATTTATCTGAAAATGTTGAAAAAATATATTTTCAACACCAAAGAATAGCAGTGTTGTTTTAATATGATTTGACACTTTGCAGGCTGTCAGGCTGTCTAGTCACAGAGGAAGGCTGTGCTTCTCTGGTCTCAGCTCTGAAGTCAAACCCCTCACACCTGAGAGTGCTGGACCTGAGCTACAATCACCCAGGAGACTCAGGAGTGAAGCTGCTCTCTGCTGGAATGGGGAATTCCCACTGTAAACTGGAGACTCTGAGGTCAGTATTCCTGTAGTTGGTCAACAAGTGATAACTGTTCACCAGATCCACATGTGTTTTCCAGGCACACATAGTCCACACCATATGTGTTTGGACAGTGAAGCTTACAGTTTTAAATTTGGTGCTATGCTCCAGCAATTTTGATTACAGATATAATGTTTCATATTAGGCAACAGTACAGAATGTCACCTTTTATTTGAGGTTTTTCATACATATCTGTGTTACTGTTTAGAAATGAAAGCACTTTATGTATCTAGTTCTCCCATTTGAAAAAGCCGTAAGAATTTGGACATATTCACTTTTATTGTATTAAAGTAGTCATAAGTTTAGTATTTGGTCCCATATTCCTTACCTGCAGTGATTACATGAAGCTTGTGATTCTACAAACTTGTTGAATGCATTTGCAGTTTGTTTTGGTTGTGTTTTGGATTATGTTTTTCCCCAATAGAAACTGAATGGTGAATAATGTCCTGTCATTTTGGAGTCACTTCACTTGTATTGTCAGTAAGAATAGAAGATGTTTCTGAACACTTCTACATTAATGTGGATGCTACCATGATTATGAATAATCATGAATGAATCGTGAATGATGATGAATGAGAAAGTTACAGAGGAACAAGGATCATACCCCCTCTGTTATTGGTAATGGTGAGAGGTTAGCATGTTTTGTTGTAGCCTCTGTAACTTTCTCACTAATTATTATTCATGATTCATTCATGATTTTTATTAATCATGGCATTATCAGGATTAATTTAGTAGTGTTTAGAAACATGTTATCTACTCACTTAGACAGAAGATTCATCCAGTTCTCATCCACCATTCAGTTACTATTGGGCAAAACATAACCCAAAACACAACCAAAACAAACTGCAAATTTAACCAACGAGTTTGGGACCAAATACTAAACTTTTGACCACTTTAATACACTATAAATGAATTGGTCAGAATACTTATGACTTCTTCAAATAGGGGGAATATATACATAAAGTGCTTTCATTTCTAAACGGTGAAACAGATATTTATGAAAATACCCTCAAATAAAAGCTGACATTATATACTGTCACCTCATATAAAATATTTGATCTCAAATCCAAAATGCTGGAGTACAGAGCCACATTTAAAATGTTAGCGTCACTGTCAACTAGATATATTGTGGACTGTATACTCAATACAATCTAAATCTGATACCTCACTGTCTGTCTTTTGACTGATACTGCTTTTTAAACTGCTCTGGTCAGTCTACTTAAATATTCGTACTATGTTTCTATCTACAAGCAATACTTTGATAATTTGTCATTTCTAATAATGATACATTCATTTATGAATAGATATGGCAGGTTTCAGGACACTGATATATCTGAATATGTTGAAATAATATACTGCCACTATTTTCACCACCAAAGAATAGCAGTGTGGTTTTAATATGATTTGACTCTTTGCAGGCTGTCAGGCTGTCTAGTCACAGAGGAAGGCTGTGCTTCTCTGGTCTCAGCTCTGAGGTCAAACCCCTCACACCTGAGAGAGCTGGACCTGAGTAACAATGACCTGAAGGATTCAGGAGTGAAGCTGCTCTCTGCTGGACTGGGGAATCCCCCCTGTAAACTGGAGACTCTGAGGTCAGTATTCCTGTAGTTGGTCAACAAGTGAAAACTGTTCACCAGATCCACATGTGTTTACCAGGCACACATAGTCCACACCATATGTGTTTGGACAGTGAAGCTTACAGTTTTAAATTTGGTGCTATGCTCCATCAATTTAGATTTGAGATGAAAAGTTTCATATTAGGTGACAGTATATAATGTCACCTTTTATTTGAGGTTAATGGTGAGAGGTTAGTATGTTTTGTTGTAGCCTCTCTAACTCTCTCACTCATTATTATTCATGATTCATTCATGATCTTTCTTAATTATGGCAGTCACAGGCTTGATATAGTCATTGCGTTAAAAGAATATGGGACCAAATACTACACTTTTGAGTGCTTTAATGCACTATAAGTGAATTGGTCAGAATACTTATGACTTCTTCAAATATGGGGACTAGATACATAAACTGCTTATATTTTTCTAAATGGTGAAAGAGATATGTATGAAAATACTGTCAAATAAAAGGTGACATTATATACTGTCACCTTATATAAAACATTTGATCTCAATTCTAAAATGCTGGAGTATAGAGCCACGTTTAAAATGTTATCTTCACTGTCAAAATAGATATGGTGTGGACTGTATACTCAATACAATCTAAATCTGATACCTCACTGTCTGTCTTTTGACTGATACTGCTTTTTAAACTGGTCTGGTCAGTCTACTCAAATATTTGTACTATACATTTTTCTCTCTACAAGCAATACTTTGATAATTTGTCATTTCTAATAATGATACATTAATTGATGTATAGATACGGCAGCTTTCAGGACACTGATATATCTGAATATGTTGAAATAATATACTGCCACTATTTTCACCACCAAAGAATAGCAGTGTGGTTTTAATATGATTTGACTCTTTGCAGGCTGTCAGGCTGTCTAGTCACAGAGGAAGGCTGTGCTTCTCTGGTCTCAGCTCTGAGGTCAAACCCCTCACACCTGAGAGAGCTGGACCTGAGCTACAATCACCCAGGAGACTCAGGAGTCAGACTGCTCTCTGCTGGACTGGAGGATCCAGACTGCAGACTGGAGAAACTCAAGTATGTAGAGGGTTTATGTCAATGTTCATATCAGACATGTTGGAGTTATCAGGCTAGTTAAGACAAACATTCTGATCACCACTTGGACTAAGTTATATGCTGACTGTGTGTGTGTGTGTGTGTGTGTGTGCCCAGTGTGTGTGTGTGTGTGTGCCCAGTGTGTGTGTGTGTGTGTGTGTGTGTGTGTGTGTGTGGGTCCAGTGTGTGGGGTCCAGTGTGTGTGTGTGTCCAGTGTGTTTTTATGTGTGCACTTGTATCAGTGTTTGTCAGGACTGGACCCACACACACAAGCACTCACACTGGACACACACACACAGAGACACACAGGACACACACACTGGACACACACACACACACAAACCCACACACACTGAACCCACACACATTGGACACACACACACACACACACACACACACACATACTGGACACACACACACACACACACACACACACACTGGACACACACACACTGGACACACCCACACACACACTGGAAACACACACACACACACACAAACACACTGGACCCACACACACATAGGACACACACTGGACACACAGACACACTGGACACACACACACACACACACACACACACTGGACACACA
Source organism: Coregonus clupeaformis (assembly GCF_020615455.1). Lineage (NCBI taxonomy): Eukaryota > Metazoa > Chordata > Actinopteri > Salmoniformes > Salmonidae > Coregonus > Coregonus clupeaformis. The sequence continues at coordinate 44,531,521 of NC_059198.1, read as the reverse complement.
CACACACACACACACACACACACACACACACACTGGACACACACACTGGACAAAGAAACTGGACACACACACACACACTGGACACACACACACACACACTGGACACACACACACACACTGGACACACACACACACACGGGTCACACACACACACGGAACACACACACAGGAGACACACGCACACAGGACACACACACACACACACACTGGACACACATTCAGGACACACAATTCACACACACACACTGGACACACACACACACACTGGATACACACCACTGGACACACACACACACACTGGACACACACTAGACACACACACTGGACACACACACACACACACACACACACTGGACACACTGGACACACACACACACACTGGACACACACACAAACACACACACTAGACACACACTGTACACACACACAAACAAACTGGACACACACACTGGACACACACACACACACACAAACATTCTTACCACCTCATGGACAAAGTTATATGCTGACCGTGTGACTGTGTGAGTGTGTGTGTGTGTGTGTGTGTGTGTGTGTGTGTGTGTGTGTGTGTGTGTGTGTGTGTGTGTGTGTGTGTGTGTGTGTGTGTGTGTGTGTGTGTGTGTGTGTGTGTGTGTGTGTGTGTGTGTGTGTGTGTGTGTGTGTGAGTTCACGTGTATCCCTCAATGACTGTCTGTTCTTCTGCTTACCGCTACAGTGTGGAACATGGTGGAGAGAACACAATGAAACCTGGACTTAGAAAATGTGAGTGTTGACTGCTGTGAAGAATATGACTAAGAATAAGTCTAAATTCAAGTGAAGTCAAAGTCAAAGACCACCATCATTACTTACTTGGTCATATTAAATATCAGCTGTAGTTCTACAGAAGCACAAATCAGGGACACCAAAGTTTACAAAGAGTTGCTTTGACAATGTGTGTGTCTGTGTGTGTGTGGCGTGTTCGTGTTACGTTAGAAATGTGTTTGTGTGTGTTCAGGATGTGTGTGTGTGTGTTCAGGATGTGTGTGTGTGTGTGTTCAGGATGTGTGTGTGTGTGTGTTCAGGATGGGTGTGTGTGTGTGTGTTCAGGATGTGTGTGTGTGTGTGTGTGTGTTCAGTGTGTGTGTGTGTGTGTGTGTTCAGGATGTGTGTGTGTGTCCAGTGTGTGTGTGTGTTCAGGATGTGTGTGTGTTTTCATGTGTGTGTGTGTGTGTGTGTGTGTGTATTCAGGAAGTGCGTGTTTGTGTGTGTGTTCAGTGTGTATGTGTGTGTTCAGGATGTGTGTTTGTGTTCAGTGTTTGTGTGTGTGTGTATGTGTGTGTGTTTGTGTGTTCAGGATGTGTGTGTTTGTGTGTGTGTGTGTTCAGTGTGTATGTGTGTGTGTGTGTGTGTGTGTGTGTGTGTGTGTGTGTGTGTTCAGGATGTGTGTGTGTGTGTGTGTAATTAATGGGAATAAGTGTGTTTTATATTACCATACAGTATAACATATGATCATTCAACAAGTCTCAAGTTACCTTAACTTCTCCTTTTGATACCTAGAAACATCTACATTAAATGAATTTGTGAAAAATGAGTTAACATTCTAATGTGAATGATGATGATTTCTAATATTGTGTCTGGTTTCATCCATCAGATGTCTGTGATCTCACACTGGACCCAAACACAGTAAACAGACTCCTCTCTCTGTCTGAGGAGAACAGAAAGGTGACATGGAGGAGAGATGAGCAGCCGTATCCTGATCACCCAGAGAGATTTGAGGACTGTAGACAGGTGCTGTGTAGAGAGGGTCTGACTGGGTGCTGTTACTGGGAGGTAGAGTGGAGTGGGAGAGGGGCTGTTATAGGAGTTACATATAAAGGAATCAGCAGAAGAGGAGTGGGTAAGGACAGTGTGATTGGATGTAATGACAAGTCCTGGAGTCTGTTCTGCTCTGACAACCGTTACTCTGCCTGTTACAATAATAATTTCACTACCATAGACGTCCCCTCCTCCAGCTCCCACAGAGTAGGAGTGTATCTGGACTGGCAAGCCGGCAGTCTGTCCTTCTACAGAGTCTCCTCTGACACACTGACCCACCTGAACACATTCTACTCCACATTCACTGAGCCCCTCTATCCAGGGTTTAGGGTTCATGATGTTGACTCCTCAGTGTCCCTGTAAATAATAACCATGGTAACACTGACACACACACACACACAATCTGGACACACACACTGGACACACACACACACTAGACACACACACACACACACACTGAACACACACACACTGGACACACAAACTGGACACACACACTGGACACACACACACACTGACACACACACACACACACACTGACACACACACACTGACACACACACACACACACTGACACACACACACACACTGACACACACACACACTGGACACACACACACTGAGCACACACACACACACTGACACACACACACTGCACACACACACACTGGACACACACACACATACTGGACACACACACACTGGACACACACACTGGACACACACACACACACTGGACACACACACACCCACTGAACACACACACACACACACACACACACACACACACACACACACACACACTGGACACACACACACACACACACTGACACACACACACACACACTGAACACACACACACACACACACACACTGACACACACACACACACTGACACACACACAGGACACATCTCCATGTGTTGGATTTTGATGAAATGAAATCCCATATAGCCTACTGGACAGGACTTTGCTATGGCATCTTCTGTTTGGGTGTCTCAGGTCAGGTCTGAGCCATGATCAGAATGTGTCTCTGTGTCTATTTCCAGCCCTGCCATTTCTACCTGTCCTGATCTAGTGTTTCACCCCTGACCTCCTCACACCGTCTCACTGTCCATGTCTGCTTTTAGGTCCCACCTCTACTTCACTGTGTTATAATGGACCTCATGCTTGTTATGTCACCTCTGGAACCAGTTATCAAACATACTGACCTTTCTGACCCTATCCCATGGCCCTACTTTCTACAACTGAACATTTAAATTCCTTTATGAGTTTTGTTTTGTGTCCATTTACTTATCTATTAATTTGTTGTATATTGGGGTTGTGCTGCAGAGCATCATGGGGGTTTGTATGTGTTGAGATGATCACGTTCCAGATAAATGGTTGAACTGATTCCTGTCTCCCGTCTCATCACTATTGAATTGTTGTACAGACGTGGTTATGAAACCAACGAGACATAACAAAAGATTGGTGATGAGTAAGTCTGAATCTACAGGAACTATTCTGTCTGGAAGAAGTGGGTTTTTACAACTGTTTAAAACTGTTATTTTCTGTGGTACAGTCTAGGCTAATGTTAGCACAGTGTATTGCTAGCAGAGGCAAGTGCATAGTCGAGCTAGCTAAGAAAGAGAGTTAACCAGTAGTGTAAAGTACTTAAGTAAAAATACTTTAAAGTATTACTTAAGTAGTTTTTTGGGTATCTGTACTTGACTTTACTATTTATATTTTTGACTACTTTTACTTTTACTTCACTTCATTCCTAAAGAAAATAATGTACTTTTTACTCCATACATTTTCCCTGACACCCAAAAGTACTTGTTACATTGTCAATGCTTAGCAGGACAGAAAATGGTCCAATTCACACACTTATCAAGAGAACATCCCTACTGCCTCTGATCTGTCAGACTCACTAAACACAAATGCTTTGTTTGTAAATTGTCTGAGTGTTGGAGTGTGCCTCTGGCTGAATGTAAATTTTAAAAACAAGAAAATTGTCTGGTTTGCTTTATGTGAAAAATTTGAAATGATTTGTACTTGTACTTTTCCTTTTGATACTTAAGTATATTTTAGCAATTACATTTACTTTTGATACTTAAGTATATTTAAAACCAACTACTTTTAGACTCAAGTATAATTTTACTGGGTGACTTTCACTTTTAGTTGAGTCATTTTCTATTAAGGGATCTTTACTTTTACTCAAGTATGACAATTGGGTACTGTTTCCACCACTGGAGTTAACATCGTCATGGACGGCAGAAAAGGACTCGAGACGGACATCGGAGCGGGAAAACAATGTGATTAAAAAGGAGGAATATACAGTGATTAAAGGATAGGACATTTATTCAACTGTGAAGACAAACCTTTTAATTAAATCTGCTAAATGAGCGAACTTCGGAGGAAACGTCAGTGAGTGAAGTGAATGAAGATCACGTGACTGAGGAAAGTATTGCTGTGGTTGAGGACAATATTGAAATGAGTGACAATCAGGAGCTTATTGAGAAACGAAAAATTATTGGAATTGTTGGAAACATTGGACAGTTTGATAAAAGTATTGATGTCACGGTACACTAGTGGATGTGGTGGTATAGTCAGGCGCAGGACACAGCGGATAAGTCAAAACGACTTTACTGAGACTCAAAATGATAATACAAAATAAATGGCCTCGAACACACAGGAGGCAAAGAATACGCGCAACGCGTAAAAATACACAAATGCAAACAGGTACCGAACATAGACAAAACATAACACAGGGAAACTTATAGGTGACATAATCAGGACAGAATACGAAACAGGTGCACTAAACTAGACATGACCAAACAAACATCGAAACATCAAACGGTGGCAGCTAGTACTCCGGGGACGACGAACGCCGAAGCCTGCCCGAACAAGGAGGAGGAGCAGCCTCGGCGGTATTCGTGACAGTACCCCCCCCTTGACGCGCGGCTCCAGCCGTGCGCCGACCCCGGCCTCGGGGACGGCCAGGAGGACGCGGAGCAGGACGCGTGGGATGGTTTCGGTGGAACTCCGTCAGGAGGGAGGGATCTAAGATATCCCTCCTAGCCACCCAGCACCGTTCCTCCGGACCGTACCCCTCCCACTCCACGAGATATTGTAGACCCCCCATCCGACGTCTCGAATCCACGATGGACCGGACTGAGTACGCCGGAGCCCCCTCGATGTCCAGTGGGGGCGGAGGAGTCTCTCTTATCTCACAGTCCTGGAGTGGACCAGCTACCACCGGCCTGAGGAGAGACACATGGAACGAGGGGTTAATGTGATAATCATTAGGCAGTTGTAACTTGTAGCATACCTCATTTAATCTCCTCAGGACTTTAAATGGCCCCACAAACCGCCGACACAGCTTCCGGCAGGGCAGGCGAAGGGGCAGGTTTCGAGTTGAGAGCCAGACTTGATCTCCAGGTGCGTATACTGGACCCTCACTGCGGTGGAGATCGGCGCTCGCCTTCTGTCTACGGATAGCCCGCTGCAGATGGACGTGTGCAGCGTTCCACGTCTCCTCCGAGCGCCGAAACCACTCATCCACCGCAGGAGCCTCGATCTGGCTCTGATGCCATGGTGCCAGAACCGGCTGATACCCTAACACACATTGGAAAGGGGTCAGGTTAGTAGAGGAGTGGTGAAGAGAGTTCTGGGCAATCTCTGCCCAAGGGATATAACCCGACCACTCCTCCTGCCGGTCCTGGCAATACGATCTCAGAAACCTGCCCACATCCTGGTTCACTCTCTCCACCTGCCCATTACTCTCAGGGTGAAAACCCGAGGTAAGGCTAACCGAGACCCCCAAACGTTCCATGAATGCCCTCCAGACTCTAGAGGTGAATTGGGGACCTCGATCGGACACTATATCCTCGGGAACCCCGTAGTGCCGGAATACGTGGGTAAACAAAGCCTCTGCGGTCTGTAGGGCAGTAGGGAGACCCGGCATTGGGATGAGACGACAGGCCTTAGAGAACCTATCCACAACGACCAGAATGGTAGTATTCCCCTGGGAGGGAGGTGGTCAGTGACAAAGTCTACCGAGAGGTGAGACCACGGCCGTTGTGGAACGGGCAGGTGTCTAGGCGCCTTACACTGGGCGCACACTGAGCAGGAGGAGACATAAACCCTCACGTCCCTAGCCAATGTTGGCCACCAGTACTTAACACTAAGGCAGTGCACTGTCCGGCCAATACCTGGATGTCCAGAGGAGGGTGACGTGTGAGCCCAATATATGAGACGATCACGGATCTCGAGCGGCACGTATGTCCGCCCCACTGGACACTCCGGAGGAGTAGGGTCGGTGCGTAACGCCCGCTTGATTTCCGCATCGATCTCCCACACCACCGGTGCCACCAGACAAGACTCCGGCAGTATGGGAGTGGGCTCAATGGACCTCTCCTCTGTGTCATACCGCCAGGACAGTGCGTCTGCCTTACCGTTCTGGGACCCTGGGATGTACGTAAGCTTAAAGACAAACCGGGTCAGAAACATGTTCCACCTAGCCTGACGAGGGTTCAGTCTCCTAGCTGCCCGGATGTACTCCAGGTTACGATGGTCAGTCAGAATGAGAAAAGGGTGTTGAGCCCCCTCAAGCCAATTCCTCCACACTTTTAGGGCCTGAACTACGGCTAGCAGCTCCCTGTCCCCTACGTCATAATTTCGTTCCACCGGGCTGAGCTTTTTTGAATAAAAAGCGCAGGGCCGGAGTTTAGGAGGCGTGCCTGAGCGTTGAGACAATACCTTCCCAATACCGGCCTCTGACGCGTCCACCTCCACTTGGAACGCTAAAGCGGGGTCCGGATGCGCCAGCACCGGAGCCGAGGTGAACAGGTTCTTCAGTTTATCAAACGCCCTGTCTGCCTCAGCCGACCACTGCAAACGCACCGGGCCCCCCTTCAGCAGGGAAGTGATGGGAGCTGCCACCTGTCCAAAACCCCGGATAAACCTCCGGTAGTAATTGGCAAAACCCAAAAACCGTTGCACCTCTTTAACAGTGGTTGGAGTCTGCCAATTACGCACGGCTGACACACGGTCAATCTCCATCTCCACCCCTGACGCGGACAACCGATGACCCAAAAAGGAGATGGACTCCTGGAAAAACAGACATTTCTCTGCCTTGACATACAAGTCATGCTCCAACAGCCTACACAACACTCGGCGTACCAGGGCTACATGCTCGGCTCATGTAGACGAGTACATGTTAGATTAATTTGTATTTTAAGAATAATGACTAAAGGATTTCACCCCAAATACAGTATAAATGTGTGAACTGTGTTAGAATTATAATGTATTGTCAACCTACTAACAGAGGGGGGCGGGACTAAACATTCCAGGGTGAAGGGGACTGAGAAAATGGGTTACATGGGGCCTCCTAGAGGTGGGCGGAGCAGGGTGCCTTTGTGTGGAAGGAGTATAAAACAGTATGTATGTGTTTTGGGCGGCAGAGCTCTCCATGAATAAAGATACAGATAATCCTTGTGGGTTGTGGACCTTGAATCATTGATGATTAAAACCAGAGCCTTACAACCTCTGGTAATGATTCAAGCTTAGGTTGAATTAGAGATAGAAATTCTCGTAACAGTACACTAGAATGTCGTCAATGTACACGACCACACCCTGCCCATGCAAGTCCCGGAAGATCTCGTCCACAAAGGATTGGAAGACTGAAGGAGCATTCATTAACCCATATGGCATGACGAGATACTCATAATGACCCGAGGTGGTACTAAATGCTGTCTTCCATTCATCTCCCTCCCTAATGCGCACCAAGTTATAAGTGCTCCTGAGATCCAGTTTTGTGAAGAAACGCGCTCCGCGTAATGATTCCGTCATACTCGCAATCAGAGGAAGAGGATAACTGTATTTAACTGTGATCTGATTGAGATTACGGTAATCAATACACGGGCGCAACCCTCCATCCTTTTTCTTCACAAAAAAGAAACTTGAGGACACAGGGGAAGTGGAGGGCCGTATGTATCCCTGTCTCAGAGACTCGGCTATGTATGTCTCCATAGCCGCCGTCTCCTCTTGAGACAAAGGATACACATGGCTCCGCGGAAGTGCCGCACCCGCCAGGAGATCTATCGCACAATCTCCCCGTCTATGAGGTGGCAAACGCATCACCCTAGTTTTGCTGAACACGAGTGCCAAATCCTCATACTCGGGGGGAATGTGCATTGCGGGCACTTGGTTCGGACTCTCCACCGTGGTCGCCCCTACGGAAACACCTAAACATCGCCCGACACACTGGTTAGACCACTCCTTGAGAGCCCTCTGTTGCCACGAAATGGTGGGATCATGGGCAATTAACCAAGGAAGCCCCAGTACCACGGGATACGTAGGAGAGTCGATCAGATACAACTGAATAATCTCTTCATGACCCCCCTGCGTCCTCATCTTAAGTGGCGCTGTGATCTCCCTAATCAACCTAGATCCCAACGGACGGCTATCTAGGGCATGGATAGGGAAAGGCACATCCACTGGTCGGAGGGGAATCCCTAATTTAACACAAAAATTACGATCAATGAAATTCCCAGCTGCGCCTGAATCGACTAGCGCCTTATGCTGGGACTGAGATGCAACCTGAGGAAATACTACAGGTATACAAAAGTGAACAACAGAGAGCTCTGGGTGAGGTGGGCGCCTACTCACCTGGAATGACTCCCCAGTGCGCGACCTGCTGCCTCGAACCCTTGGAGACCCTCCCCAGCACCTAGCCGCAGTGTGTCCTCTACGACCACAGTTGGTGCAGGGGACGGCCTCCCTCGGTATCTCCCTCCTCCTCTCTCTAGCGCCAGCACCCCCGAGCTCCATAGGGCTCGGCTCGGAGGTGCTGGAGGATGGAATGGACGGCCCCAACTCCGGACGTCCGCGGGTGGCCAGCAGGGTATCCAGACGGATTGACATGTCCACCAGCTGGTCGAAGGTGAGATTGGTGTCCCTGCAGGCCAACTCTCGTCGAACGTTCTCACGCAGGCTACACCGATAGTGGTCGAATGGTGCCCTCTCATTCCACCCCGCATCCGCCGCTAGAGTCCGGAAGTCCAGGGCAAACTCCTGTGCGCTCCTCTTCCCCTGTCGAAGGTGGAACAGACGCTCTCCCGCCGCTTTACCCTCAGGGGGATGATCGAACACAGCCCTGAAGTGACGGGAGAACTCCGCGTAGCTGATGGTGGCGGTGTCTATTCCCCTCCATTCAGCGTTGGCCCACTCCAACGCCTTGCCGGAGAGACAGGAGATGAGGGCGGAAACGCTCTCGTATCCCGAGGGCGCCGGGTGTATGGTAGCCAGGTAGAGCTCCACTTGAAGGAGGAACCCCTGACACCCGGCTGCGGTGCCATCATATGCCCTCGGGAGCGAGACCCGAATGCCACTGGACTCCGGAGCTGGTATGGTGGGGCTGGCCGATGGTGGTGGTAAGGTAGGAGGAGGTGTGGGCAAACCTCCTCTCTCCCATCGGCGCAGGGTGTCCATGACCTCCTGCATGGCGGTTCCGAGTTGCTGGATCCTGGCGTCCTGGTAGCTGACCCGATCCTCCAGCGACTCGGTTCCCGCCGCTGCTCCTGCTGACTCCATAGTAATAGGTGTGTTGTTCTGTCACGGTACACTAGTGGATGTGGTGGTAAAGTCAGGCGCAGGACACAGAGGATAAGTCAAAACGACTTTACTGAGACTCAAAATGATAATACTAAATAAATGGCCTCGAACACACAGGAGGCAAAGAATACGCGCAACGCGTAAAAATACACAAATGCAAACAGGTACCGAACAAAGACAAACGACAGGCGGACAACAACACACAACTCCAAAACATAACACAGGGAAACTTATAGGTGACATAATCAGGACAGAATACGAAACAGGTGCACTAAACTAGACATGATCAAACAAACATCGAAACATCAAACGGTGGCAGCTAGTACTCCGGGGACGACGAACGCCGAAGCCTGCCCGAACAAGGAGGAGGAGCAGCCTCGGCGGTATTCGTGACAATTGAGCAGTGGAGCTCATATACAGAATTGTTTGAATATTTTGTTCTTGCAAATGACATTGATGAGGACAACATTGTGCCTACATGTTTTAGTGTAATGGGGCCAAATACATTTAATTTACTAGGCAGCTTGCTACAGCCAGACAGAACAGGTAATAAGACGTATGGGAATATTGTGGAGATACTTAAAGGACATTTTTCACCAGAACCACTAGTTAATGCTGAAAGGTTCAAGTTCCACAGGAGACATCAGGAAGAGGGAGAATCAGTAACAATGTTTGCTGCTGCATTAATGAAACGATCAGAACACTGTGAGTTTAATGCTGTTCTAAATGACATCATTAGAGACAGACTAGTATGTGGGCTACGGAGTGAAGCTACACAAAAGAGACTGTTGACTGAAAGTCATCTGACCTTGGCAAAGGACATTGAAATCAGTGTGTCCATGGAACTAGCTGCTAAAGAGGCTCACCAGTTGAGTTCATCAGTAACTTAGTGGGTTCATCTAACAATCCTAATCACCAGCTGATACATTGTAATCACCTTACACCTAGAAAATATAATTTAATTAAAATCATAACCTCTCTGTGTGATCTATGTAATCAAGGTGCCTTGGAATCCTGTAATCATATGTACTGGGAGTGACCAGGGGACATGTTTTGGAAAGAGGAACCCTCTGTCTTATCTGCTGTAGTGGATATCATCATACTTTGTTCCCCCAAACTGTTATCACCTAATGATAATTCACCACTGTCATTACAGAAAATACGTTTAATGTTTTCAGGTTTGACAGCAGCTAAAAATATGTTGTCAACCACCACGCCTCATTGGATCAGCACTTTTATAGATACAGTTGAAGTCGGAAGTTTACATACACCTTAGCCAAATACATTTAAACTCAGTTTATCACAATTCCTGACATTTAATCCTAGTAGAAATCCCCTGTCTTAGGTCAGTTTGGATCACCACTTTATTTTAAGAATGTGAAATGTCCGAATAATAGTAGAGAGAATGATTTATTTCAGCTTCTATTTCTTTCATTACATTCCCAGTGGGTCAGAAGTTTACATACACTCAATTAGTATTTGGTAGCATTGCCTTTAAATTGTTTAACTTGGGTCAAACGTTTCGGGTAGCCTTCCACAAGCTTCCCACAATAAGTTGGGTGAATTTTGGCCCCATCCTCCTGACAGAGCTGGTGTAACTGAGTCAGGTTTGTAGGCCTCCTTGCTCTCACACGCTTTTTCAGTTCTGCCCACAAATGTTCTATAGGATTGAGGTCAGGGCTTTGTGATGGCCACTCCATTACCTTTGTTGTCCTTAAGCCATTTTGCCACAACTTTGGAAGTATGCTTGGGGTCATTGTCCATTTGGAAGACCCATTTGCGACCAAGCTTTAACTTCCTTACTGATGTCTTGAGATGTTGTTTCAATATATCCACATAATTTTCCTTCCTCTTGATGCCATCTATTTTGTGAAGTGCACCAGTCCCTCCTGCAGCAAAGCACCCCCACAGCATGATGCTGCCACCCCCGTGCTTCACGGTTGGGATGGTGTTCTTCGGCTTGCAAGCGTTCCCCTTTTTCCTCCAAACATAACGATGGTCATTATGGCCAAACAGTTCTATTTTGTTTCATCAGACCAGAGGATATTTCTCCAAAAAGTATGATCTTTGTCCCCATGTGCAGTTGCAAACCGTAGTATGACTTTTTTATGGCGGTTTTGGAGCAGTGGCTTCTTCCTTGCTGAGCGACCTTTCAGGTTATGTCGATATAGGACTCGTTTTACTGTGGATATAGATACATTTATACCTGTTTACTCCAGCATCTTCACAAGGTCCTTTGCTGTTGTTCTGGGATTGGTTTGCACTTCTCACACCAAAGTACGTTCATCTCTAGGAGACAGAACGCGTCTCCTTCCTGAGCGGTATGACGGCTGCGTGGTCCCATGGTGTTTATACTTGCGCACTATTGTTTGTACAGATGAACGTGGTACCTTCAGGCGTTTGGAAATTGCTCCCAAGGATGAACCAGACTTGTGGAGGTCTTCAATTATTTTTCTGAGGTCTTGGCTGATTATTTGTTTTGATTTCCCCATGATGTCAAACAAAGAGGCACTGAGTTTTGACCCCTCTAATTGACTCAAATTATGTCAATTAGCCTATCAGAAGCTTCTAAAGCCATGACATCATTTTCTGGAATTTTCCAAGCTGTTTAAAGGCACAGTCAACTTAGTTTATGTAAACGTATGACCCACTGGAATTGTGATACAATTAATTATAAGTGAAATAATCTGTCTGTAAACAATTGTTGGAAAAATTACTTGTGTCATGCACAAAGTAGATGTCCTATCCGACTTGCCAAAACTATAGTTTATTAACAATACATTTGTGGAGTAGTTGAAAAATTAGTTTTAATGACTCCAACCTAAGTGTATGTAAACTTCTGAATTCAACGGTAGATATAGATGTACAGTATACCATCACCCAACAGGGTTAGGACAACTGTCTATAATATAGATATAGATGGATATATATACCATCACCCAACAGGGTTAGGGTTTGGATAACTGTCTATAATATAGATATAGATGTATATATATACCACCACCCAACAGGGTTAGGGTTAGGACAACTGTCTATAATATAGACCCCTATCTGTTAATGTGATGATCTTTGTGCCTCTGAAACTTTCGCAAACATAGTTATTTACGATTCATTCATGATTATTATAATCATGGTAGCAACTAACAGCAAATGCATTCAACAAGTTTGTAGTCACAAGCTTGATATAATCACTGCAGGCAAGGAACATGGGACCAAATACTAAACTGTTCACTACTTTAATACACTAGATACATAAAGTACTTTAATTTCTAAAAGGGTAAAACAGGTATGTATGAATACTCTCAAATAAAATGTGACATTCTGTACTGTCACCTAATATGAAACGTTTTATCTCAAATCCAAAATGCTGGAGCATAGCGCCAAATTTAAAACTGTAAGCTTCACTGTCCAAACACATATGGTGTGGACTATGTGTGCCTGGTAAAAACATGTGGAGCTGGTGAACAGTTATCACTTGTTGACCAACTACAGGAATACTGACCTCAGAGTCTCCAGTTTACAGTGGGGATTCCCCAGTCCAGCAGAGAGCAGCTCCACTCCTGAATCCTTCAGGTCATTGTTACTCAGATCCAGCTCTCTCAGGTGTGAGGGGTTTGACCTCAGAGCTGAGACCAGAGAAGCACAGCCTTCCTCTGTGACTAGACAGCCTGACAGCCTGCAAAGAGTCAAATCATATTAAAATCACACTGCTATTATTTGGTGGTGAAGATAGTGGCAGCATATTTTTTCAACATTTTCAGTTAAATCAGTGTCCTGAAACCTGCCATATCTATTCATATATTAATGTATCATTATTAGAAATGACAAATGATCAAAGTATTGCTTGTAGAGAGAAAAATGTATAGTGAAAATATTTGAGTAGACTGACCAGACCAGTTTAAAAAGCAGTATCAGTGAGGTATCAGATTTAGATTGTAATGAGTATACAGTCCACACCATATCTACAGTGCATTCGGAAAGTATTCAGACCCCTTGACTTTTTCCACATTTTGTTAAGTTACAGCCTTATTTTAAAATTGATTAAATGAGTTATTTTTCCACATCAATTTACACACAATACCCCATAATGACAAAGTGAAAACTTGTTTTTAGACTTGTTTGACAATATATAGAAATGCCTTTACAGAAGTATTCAGAACCTTTGCTATGAGATTTGAAATTGAGCTCAGGTGCATCCTGTTTCCATTGATCATCCTTGAGATGTTTCTACAACTTGATTGGAGTCTACCTGTGGTAAATGCAATTGATTGGACATGATTTAGAAAGGCACACACCTGTCTATATAAGGTCCCAAAGTTGACAGTGCATGTCAGAGCAAAAACCAAGCCATGAGGTCGAAGGAATTGTCCATAGAACTCAGACAGGATTGTGTCGAGGCACAGATCTGGGGAAGGGTACCAAAAAATGTCTGCAGCATTGAAGGTCCCCAAGAACACAGTGACCTCCATCATTCTTAAATGGAAGAAGTTTGCGACCACCAAGACTCTTCCTAGAGCTGGCCACCCGGTCAAACTGAACAATCGGGGGAGAAGGGCCTTGGTCAGGGAGGTGACCAAGAACCCGATGGTCACTCTGACAGAGCTCCAGAGTTACTCTGTGGATATTTGAGAACCTTTCAGAAGGACAACCATCTCTGCAGCACTCCACCAATCAGGTTTTGATGGTAGAGTGGCATTCGGAAGCCACTCCTCAGTAAAAGGCACATGACAGCCCGCTTGGAGTTTGCCAAAAGGCACCTAAAGACTCTCAGACCATGAAAAACAAGATTTTCTGGTCTAATGAAACCAAGATTGAACTCTTTGGCCTGAATGCCAAGTGTCACGTCTGGAGGAAACATGGTACCATCCCTACGGTGAAGCATGGGGGTGGCAGCATCATGCTGTGGGGATGTTTTTCAGCGGCAGGGACTGGGAGACTAGTCAGGATCGAGGGAAAGATGAACAGAGCAAAGTACAGAGAGATCCTTGATGAAAACCTGCTCCAGAGCTCTCAGGACCTCAGACTGGGGTGAAGGTTCACCTTCCAACAGGACAACGAGCCTAAGCACACAACCAAGACAATGCAGGAGTTCTAAAAACCCATAACTTTGTAATTATGGGGTATTGTGTGTAGATTGATGAGGGGGAAAAAAAAACAATTTAATCCATTTTAGAATAAGGCTGTAACGTAACAAAATGTGGAAAAAGTCAAGGGGTCTGAATACTTTCCGAAAGCACTGTGTATATATATAGCTGTATGTGGACACCCATATCAAATTAGTGGATTCGGCTATTTCAGCCACACACGTTGCTGACAGGTGTATAAAATCGAGCACACAGTCATGCAATCTCCATAGACACTAAGCGGTCCCGTTCTGTGAGCTTGTGTGGCCTACAACTTCGTGGCTGAGCCGTTGTTGCTCCTAGACATTTCCACTTCACAATAACAGCACTTACAGTTGACCGGGGCAGCTCTAGCAGGGCAGACATTTGACTTGTTGGAAAGGTGGCATTCTATGACGGTGCCAAGTTGAAAGTCAATGAGCTCTTCAGTAAGTCCATTCTACTGCCAATGTTTGTCTATGGAGATTGCATGGCGGTGTTCTCGCTTTGATACACCTGTCACCAACGACTGTGACTGAAATAGCCGAATCCATTAATTTGAAGGGGTGTCCACATACTTTTGTATATATAGTGTATTTCCCCTGGTATATTACTCAGGTCTCACCAGTCAAGTTATGCTGCTCTGGTGCCATCCAGTGGACTGCTGGGAACACAACTTCAACTCCATTACATTCAATGTATCCCACAAAGTGCCACTTGGCTGGACAAAGCAGTCTGAATGGAAATCAGGTACATATATGAATACAAGCAGACACACAGCCTTACATGTCATATCACTGAGTCTCAGTTTAAATCACGGTTTAAACATAAGTCATTGCAAGTGAAAACATTTCTCAATTAGGTTTTAGGTTTTATTTATTCACACCAAATAAAAGAAGTGAAAGACAAAACAGTGCAGATAAATAAACAGGTAAAAACGGTGTTCAGGTGAGGCTGGAAGCTCAAAAGGGCTGATATGAAAATAAACAGGTAAAAACGGTGTTCAGGTGAGGCTGGAAGAAAAACCATGTTTGATTATGTACACTGCTCAAAAATATAAAGGGAACACTAAAATAACACATCCTAGATCTGAATGATTGAAATAATCTTATTAAATACTTTTTTCTTTACATAGTTGAATGAGCTGACAACAAAAATTATCAATGGAAATCAAATTTATCAACCCATGGAGGTCTGGATTTGGAGTCACCCTCAAAATTTAAGTGGAAAACCACACTACAGGCTGATCCAACTTTGATGTCATGTCCTTAAAACAAGTCAAAATGAGGCTCAGTAGTGTGTGTGGCCTCCACGTGCCTGTGTGACCTCCCTACAACGCATGGGCTTGCTCCTGATGAGGTGGCAGATGGTCTCCTGAGGGATCTCCTCCCAGACCTGGACTAAAGCATCCGCCAACTCCTCCACAGTCTGTGGTGCAACGTGGCGTTGGTGGATGGAGCGAGACATGATGTCCCAGATGTGCTCAGTTGGATTCAGGTCTGGGGAACGGGCGGGCCAGTCCATAGCATCAATGCCTTCCTCTTGCAGGAACTGCAACATGAGGTCTAGCATTGTCTTGCATTAGGAGGAACCCAGGGCCAACCGCACCAGCATATGGTCTCACAAGGGGTCTGAGGATCTCATCTCAGTACCTAATGGCAGTTAGGCTACCTCTGGCGAGCACATGGAGGGCTGTGCGGCCCCCCAAATAAATGCCACCCCACACCATGACTGGCCCACCGCCAAACTGGTCATGCTGGAGGATGTTGCAGGCAGCAGAACGTTCTCCACGGCGTCTGCAGACTCTGTCACGTCTGTCACATGTGCTCAGTGTGAACCTGCTTTCATCTGTGAAGAGCACAGGGCGCCAGTGGCGAATTTGCCAATCTTGGTGTTCTCTGGCAAATGCCAAACGTCCTGCACGGTGTTGGGCTGTAAGCACAACCCCCACCTGTGGACGTCGGGCCCTCATACCACCATCATGGAGTCTGTTTCTGACCATTTGAGCAGACACATGCACATTTGTGGCCTGCTGGAGGTCATTTTGCAGGGCTCTGGCAGTGCTCCTCCTGCTCCTCCTTGCACAAAGGCGGAGGTGGCAGTCCTGCTGCTGGGTTGTTGCCCTCCTACGGCCTCCTCCACGTCTCCTGATGTACTGGCCTGTCTCCTCGTAGCGCCTCCATGCTCTGGACACTATGCTGACAGACACAGCAAACCTTCTTGCCACAGCTCGCATTGATGTGCCATCCTGGATGAGCTGCACTACCTGAGCCACTTGTGTGGGTTGTAGACTCCGTCTCATGCTACAACTAGAATGAAAGCACCGCCAGCATTCAAAAGTGACCAAAACATCAGCCAGGAAGCATAGGAACTGAGAAGTGGTCTGTGGTCACCACCTGCAAAACCAGTCCTTTATTGGGGGGTGTCTTGCTAATTGCCAATAATTTCCACCTGTTGTCTATTCCAGTTGCACAACAGCATGTGACATTTATTGTCAATCAGTGTTGCTTCCTAAGTGGACAGTTTGATTTCACAGAAGTGTGATTGACTTGGAGTTACATTGTGTTGTTTAAGTGTTCCCTTTATTTTTTTGAGCAGTGTATGTGTGTGTGAGAGAGAATTAGGCTACATGGAGGGGATTATTGGGTAGTTTGGTTCATCAGGCTGACCCCCAGTCTTCATGGAGGGGATTATTGGGTAGTTTGGTTCATCAGGCTGACCCCCAGTCTTCATGGAGGGGATTATTGGGTAGTTTGGTTAATCAGGCTGACCCCCAGTCTACATGGAGGGGATTATTGGGTAGTTTGGTTCATCAGGCTGACCCCCAGTCTTAATGGAGGGGATTATTGGGTAGTTTGGTTCATCAGGCTGACCCCCAGTCTTCATGGAGGGGATTATTGGGTAGTTTGGTTCATCAGGCTGACCCCCAGTCTTCATGGAGGGGATTATTGGGTAGTTTGGTTCATCAGGCTGACCCCCAGTCTTCATGGAGGGGATTATTGGGTAGTGTGATTCCTCAGGCTGACCCCCAGTCTTCATGGAGGGGATTATTGGGTAGTTTGGTTCATCAGGCTGACCCCCAGTCTTCATGGAGGGGATTATTGGGTAGTTTGGTTCATCAGGCTGACCCCCAGTCTTCATGGAGGGGATTATTGGGTAGTTTGGTTAATCAGGCTGACCCCCAGTCTTCATGGGGCGGAGGATTATTGGGTAGTGGTGCACATTTATTTTGTATGATGTGTAATTTGTGCAGGTAGGAGGCATCACCAATTAGTACTCTGAGGAATCTAGTGGATGTGACGTGTACCATTTCATTCCCACCAATTGAGATTCTGGCTCTTTTTTTAATTTTTTAATTTTTTAACAATATTACTTATTCTTCTAGTGAATACAATAAAGTTGGATTTTTTAACATTTAAAGATAATTTGTTTATTTTGTCCGGTTTGGTGCCCCCCTCTTGCTTGTGCGGTGGAGGAGCTCTTTGTGGGCTATACTCAGCCTTGTCTCAGGGTAGTAGGTTCGTGGTCTGTTGATTTCCCTCTAGTGGTGTGGGGGCTGTGCTTTGGCCAAGTGGGTAGGGTTATATCCTACAGTATAGTATACTCTCTCTCTATAGTATAGTATATATACAGTATAGTATACGCTCTCTCTATAGTATAGTATATATACAGTATAGTAGACTCTCTCTATATAGTATAGTATATATACAGTATAGTAGACTCTCTCTATATAGTATAGTATATATATACAGTATAGTAGACTCTATCTATATAGTATAGTATATATACAGTATAGTAGACTATCTCTAGAGTATAGTATATATACAGTATCGTAGACTATCTATATAGTATAGTATATATACAGTATAGTAGACTATCTCTAGAGTATAGTATATATACAGTATAGTAGACTATCTATATAGTATAGTATATATACAGTATAGTAGACTCTCTCTCTATAGTATAGTACATATACAGTATAGTAGACACTATCTATATAGTATAGTATATATATACAGTATAGTAGACTATCTCTAAAGTATAGTATATATGCAGTATAGTAGACTCTCTCTATAGTATAGTATATACACAGTATAGTATACTCTCTCTCTCTATAGTATATTTACAGTATAGTATCTCTCTCTATAGTATAGTATATATACAGTATAGTATACTCTCTCTCTATAGTGTATATATAAAGTATAGTAGACTCTCTCTATAGTATATATATACAGTATAGTAGACTCTCTCTCTCTATAGTATAGTATATATACAGTATAGTATATCTCTATATATAGTATAGTATATATACAGTATAGTAGACTCTCTATATATAGTATAGTATATATACAATATAGTAGACTCTCTCTATAGTATAGTATATATACAATATAGAAGCCTCTCTCTATAGTATAGTATATATACAGTATAGTATATATTTTCTATTGTATAGTATATATACATTATAGTACACTCTCTCTATAGTATAGTATATATACAGTATAGTATACTATCTATATAGTATAGTATACACTACCGGTCAAAAGTTTTAGAACACCTACTCATTCAAGGGTTTTTCTTTATTTTAACTATTTTCTACATTGTAGAATAATAGTGAAGACATCAAAACTATGAAATAACACATATGGAATCATGTAGTAACCAAAAAAGTGTTAACCAAATCAAAATCTATTTTATATTTGAGATTCTTCAAATAGCCACCCTTTGCCTTGATGACAGCTTTACACACTCTTGGCATTCTCTCAACCAGCTTCACCTGGAATGCTTTTCCAACAGTCTTGAAGGAGTTCCCACATATGCTGAGCACTTGTTGGCTGCTTTTCCTTCACTCTGCCATCTGACTCAATCCAAACCATCTCAATTGGGTTGAGGTCAGGGGATTGTGGAGGCCAGGTCATCTGATGCAGCACTCCATCACTCTCCTTCTTGGTAAAATAGACCTTACACAGCCTGGAGGTGTGTTGGGTTATTGTCCTGTTGAAAAACAAATGATAGTCCCACTAAGCCCAAACCAGATGGGATGGCGTATTGCTGCAGAATGCTGTGATAGCCATGCTGGCTAAGTGTGCCTTGAATTCTAAATAAATCACAGACAGTGTCACCAGCAAAGCACCCCCACACCATAACACCTCCTCCTCCAAAAAACGTTCATGTCTTGATTGATTTCAGATTTATATATTTATTTTATTTATCTTGTAATATTAATTGGACAAAAAGTACACTGACCACGAAGACAAGTGACATTTGTTTGTTAGATAAGGAGAAGATCTTGGGCGCTTTTGAATGTGTACTGGTCTGCGCGACCCCTTCTTTCCTCTGCCGCTCTACCAGCTTTGTTGAATGCTGCGTCCCAGACGCGCGCAATGGAATAGACCGAATTGATGCACAAGCTCTGCCTGTGAACTGGAAACTGTGAAGACAAGTTGTAAGTGCCAACAGGGTGCTTTTACGAATTTGAAACGTTGGAAAGTGTTTGCTAAATTTTTATGAACCTATTTTTGTGTGGAATCAATCATTGAAATCGAATAAGGAAACATATATCTTCAAGAAGAGACTAACTGGAAATGTTAAGCCTGTGAGGGCTATGAACAAAGCCAGAAGAGTGTTGCAGCAGCACATGAACACATTCATTGCCCTACAATATTCAGTGCAGCAATTGTTTGAGGACTGGTGTCTGTCTAGTTCGACCAAGTCAAGTGGAAGGAATTTCCTAGTGGCTGTGGCTGTGGTCGGGAGAGGTTGTGTTTTCTCTAGCAGGAGGTAAGCTTGGCTTCTTATATGGTGTTGAGTAAAGCTTAAACCATGTATTTAGATCGTAGGTAGGTAGTTGTAGTTAGGTATTGTAGGTAGTTTATTTAGGTCGTTATTTAGGTAGTTATTGTAGGTTTCCGTAGGTAATTATTGTAGGTAAGTATTGTTTACGGCGGAGCCCGGCGATGCACGAGGCTAGCTAGCTAGCGGGTAGCTACTGGTAACGTTTAGCAACGGTGGAGAGTTGTTTCCAATGTTATTTCACGCTTAAGAGTACCTGTAATTCAGCCGTTTTTTCTAACCTCATTATCTGAGCCATCAACGTTAGGTAGTTAGTAGCTACTGTACTTAATTACACCTACTGATTGCAGAAGACAAATGTTAGCTGGCGTCGGGTAAGTTTCGCGTTATACATAGCTTGGGCTTTGTCGAGTAAGGCTTAATTATGTATTTAGATTGTAGTTAGGTATTGTAGATAGGCCCGCAGCACGAAGCTAGCTAGCTAGCCGTTTTTTCAAACAAAGTCAACACAGTAGCCATTGCTAGCTAGCCAACACGACCAGCTAACTGTACTGCAGTAGCTAAATACAATATATTTGTGCTAGCTAGCCAACGTTTAATTTTTGCTGCGTTATGAAAGGAACTAGACACGGACACAAATTATCTGTTTAGTGTGTTAACACACTATTGGTAGTTTGTTGTAACCAAGTATTGGTGCTAAACTGTGTGTTATTGGATGCTAGCATGCTAGTTAGCTATGGCGTCATAGTTAGGCATCGTGGGCTGTTGTGGGTAGTTATTGTAGGTTAGCATTGTTTTCGGCGGTGCCGGGTGTAGCACGAAGCTAGCTAGCTAGCCGTTTTTCAAACAAAGTCAACACAGTAGCTATTGCTAGCTAGCCAACACGACCAGCTAACTGTACTGTAGTAGCTAAATACAATATACTTGTGCTAGCTAGCCAACGTTTTAATTATTGCTGCGTTATGAAAGGAACTAGACACGGACACGAATTATCTGTTTAGTGTGTTAACACACTATTGGTAGTTTGTTGTAACCAAGTATTGGTGCTAAACTGTGTGTTATTGGATGCTAGCATGCTAGTTAGCTATGGTGTCATAGTTAGGCATCGTGGGCTGTTGTGGGTAGTTATTGTAGGTTAGCATTGTTTTCGGCGGTGCCGGGTGTAGCACGAAGCTAGCTAGCTAGCCGTTTTTCGAACAGAGTCAACACAGTAGCCATTGTGTGCTGTACTGTGGCAGCTAAATACAATTTATTTGTGCTAGCTAGCCAACGTTTAATTATTGCTGCGTTATGAAAGGAACTAGACACGGACACGAATTATCTGTTTAGTGTGTTAACACACTATTGGTGGTTTGTTGTGACCAAGTGTTGGTGCTAAACTGTGTGTTATTGGATGCTAGCATGCTAGTTAGCTATGGTGTCATAGTTAGCTAGCTGAATAAAGTGGGTTGAGTCTATTCCTTGAAACACTGAACCGCTGTGGTTCACAACAATTCTGATTTCTAAAGGTGGAAGTTGGGAGAGTTTTTGTTCGGGTGGTTCAGTGAAACAATTATAGTTTCTGAGGTGGAAGTTTTGGTGAGGGAGGCCCTGCTCTCTCCTCTCCCAGATGTTCAGCTCATTTCATTCCGATCTCCTCTGCATTATTGTAGCCATTTGCTACAGCCTGTCAACTATGCCTCTGCCTATCCCTGTTCTCTCCTCTCTGCACAGGCTACACAAACGCCTCACACCGCGTGGCTGCTGCCTCTCTAACCTGGTGGTCCCTGCACGCACCCCACACCTGGAGTTCCAGGTCTCAGGCAGCCTCTGGAACTGCCGTTCTGCTGCCAACAAAGCTGACTTCATCCCAGCCTATGCTAACCTCCAGTCCCTCGACTTCCTGGCGCTGACGGAAACATGGATTACCACTGAAAACACTGCTACTCCTACTGCTCTCTCCTCGTCTGACCATGTGTTCTCGCATACCCCGAGAGCATCTGGTCAGAGGGGTGGTGGCACAGGAATCCTCATCTCTCCCAAGTGGACATTCTCAATTTTTCCCCTAACCCATCTGTCTATCTCCTCATTTGAATTCCATGCTGTCACAGTCACTAGCCCATTTAAGCTTAATATCCTTGTCATCTATCGCCCTCCAGGTTCCCTTGGAGAGTTCATCAATGAGCTTGACGCCTTGATAAGTTCCTTCCCTGAGGATGGCTCACCCCTCACAATTTTGGGGGATTTCAACCTCCCTACGTCCACATTTGACTCATTTCTCTCTGCCTCCTTCTTTCCACTCCTCTCCTCTTTTGACTTCACCCTCTCACGTCCCCCCCTACTCACAAGGCAGGCAATACGCTTGACCTCATCTTTACTAGATGCTGCTCTTCTACTAATCTCACTGCAACTCCCCTCCATGTCTCCGACCACTACTTTGTTTCCTTTTCTCTCTCGCTCTCCTCCAACACTACTCACTCTGCCCCTACACAGATGGTAATGCGCCGCCGCAACCTTCGCTCTCTCTCTCCCACTACTCTCTCCTCTTCCATCCTATCATCTCTTCCCTCTGCTCAATCCTTCTCCCTCCAATCTCCTGATTCTGCCTCCTCAACCCTCCTCTCCTCCCTTTCTGCATCCTTTGACTCTCTGTGTCCCCTATCCTCCCGGCCGGCTCGGTCCTCCCCTCCAGCTCCGTGGCTTGATGACTCATTGCGAGCTCACAGAACAGAGCTCCGGGCAGCGGAGCGGAAATGGAAGAAAACTAAACTCCCTGCCGACCTGGCATCTTTTCACTCCCTCCTCTCTACAGGCCACTTTCTACCACTCTAAATTCCAAGCATCTGCCTCTAACCCTAGGAAGCTCTTTGTCACATTTTCCTCCCTGCTGAATCCCCCTCCTCTCTCTCTGTGGATGACTTCGTCAACCACTTTGAAAAGAAGGTTGACGACATCCGATCCTCGTTTGTTAAGTCTAATGACACTGCTGGTCCTACTCACACTGCCCTACCCTATGCTTTGACTTCTTTCTCCCCTTTCTCTCCAGATAAAATCCTGCGACTTGTGACTGCAGGCCGCCCAACAACCTGCCCGCTTGACCCCATCCCCTCCTCTCTTCTCCAGACCATCTCCGGTGACCTTCTCCCCTACCTCACCTCGCTGATCAACTCATCCTTGACCGCTGGCCATGTCCCTTCCGTCTTCAAGAGAGCGAGAGTTGCACCCCTTTTCAAAAAACCAACACTCGATCCCACTGATGTCAACAACTACAGACCAGTATCCCTTCTTTCTTTTCTTTCCAAAACTATTGAGCGTGCCGTCTTTAGCCAACTCTCTTGCTATCTCTCTCAGAATGACCTTCTTGATCCAAACCAGTCAGGTTTCAGGACTGGTCATTCAACTGAGACTGCTCTTCTCTGTGTCACGGAGGCTCTCCGCACTGCTAAAGCTAACTCTCTCTCCTCTGCTCTTGTCCTTCTAGACCTGTCTGCTGCCTTTGATACTGTGAACCATCAGATCCTCCTCTCCACCCTCTCCGAGCTGGGCATCTCCGGCGCGGCTCACTCCTGGATTGCGTCCCTACCTGACCGGTCGCTCCCTACCAAGTGGCGTGGCGAGAAGCTGTCTCCGCACCACGTGCTCTCACCACTGGTGTCCCCCAGGGCTCAGTTCTAGGCCCTCTCCTATTCTCCCTATACACCAAGTCACTTGGCTCTGTCATATCCTCACATGGCCTCTCCTATCATTGCTACGCTGACGATACACAACTAATCTTCTCCCTTTCCCCCTTCTGATAACCAGGTGGCGAATCGCATCTCTGCATGTCTGGCAGACATATCAGTATGGATGACGGATCACCACCTCAAGCTGAACCCTGGCAAGACGGAGCTGCTCTTCCTCCCGGGGAAGGACTGCCCGTTCCATGATCTCGCCATCACGGTTGACAACTCCGTTGTGTCCTCCTCCCAGAGTGTGAAGAGCCTTGGCGTGACCCTGGACAACACCCTGTCGTTTCTCCGCTAACATCAAGGCGGTGACCCGATCCTGCAGGTTCATGCTCTACAACATTCGGAGAGTACGACCCTGCCTTACACAGGAAGCGGCACAGGTCCTAATCCAGGCACTTGTCATCTCCTGTCTGGATTACTGCAACTCGCTGTTGGCTGGCCTCCCTGCCTGTGCCATTAAACCCCTACAACTCATCCAGAATGCCGCAGCCCATCTGGTGTTCAACCTTCCCAAGTTCTCTCACGTCACCCCCCTCCTCCGCACACTCCACTGGCTTCCAGTTGAAGCTTGCATCCGTTACAAGACCATGGTGCTTGCCTATGGAGCAGTGAGGGGAACGGCACCTCCGTACCTTCGGGCTCTGATCAGTCCCTACACCCAAACGAGGGCATTGCGTTCATCCACCTCTGGCCTGCTGGCTCCCCTTCCTCTGCGGAAGCATAGTTCCCGCTCAGCCCAGTCAAAACTGTTCCAATGGTGGAACAAGCTCCCTCACGACGCCAGGAAAGCGGAGTCACTCACCACCTTCCGGAGACATTTGAAACCCCACCTCTTTAAGGAATACCTGGGATAGGATAAAGTAATCCTTCTACCCCCCCAAAAAAAATAAGAGCGTCTGCTAAATGACTAAAATGTAAATGTAAAATGTTATATAATGTAAATGTCATCAGCAACTCCATATCTCAAATGGAACCTGAAGCTGAAGCTGAATGTGCTGTTTTTGTAGAACGTGCTGCTGGCTTGAAGCAAAAACACGCTTTGGAAAAGGAGCAAGCGGAATCGCAAGCAAGGAAAGAAAAGTCGGCAATGGAAACTGAGATTGCAGCCATAACAGCAAAACTCAAAGCATCAAGAAACAAAGGAAAGGAGACTAGGAAAGGAAACAAGATTACAATCAAGGATACAAAGCACCCAGAACCGGCATCCACTCCAAATCCAACCAGACCAAGCCCACTGACACAATATCCACAACTCATCTCCCTGTTCTCTCAGCTTGGGTGATGGAAATGTACTCAAAGACTCCCAAGGAGAAGACGACCATCTTGCACATCCAAGGAGATGAAGACAACAAGAAAGGAGGTGGAGCTACAGAGAAAGAAGAAGAAACTTCTGTGAGCAGTGCCCTGGTCTCATTGGAGACACCACCTGGTCTCACTGGAGATACCACCTGGTCTCACTGGAGACACCACCTGGTCATACTGGAGACACCACCTGGTCTCACTGGAGACACCACCTGGTCTCACTGGAGACACCACCTGGTCTCACTAGAGACATCACCTGGTCTCACTGGAGACACCACCTGGTCATACTGGAGACACCACCTGGTCTCACTAGAGACACCACCTGTTCTCCCTGGAGACACCATCTGGTCTCACTGGAGACACCACCTGGTCATATGGAGACACCACTTGGTCATACTGGAGACACCACCTGGTCTCACTGGAGACACCACTTGGTCATACTGGAGACACCACCTGGTCTCACTGGAGACACCACCTGGTCTCTCTGGACACACCACCTGGTCATACTGGAGACACCACCTGGTCATACTGGAGACACCACCTGGTCTCACTGGAGACACCAGTGATGTCAAAGGAAGGCCAAAAAGATCATCAAGGACATCAACCGCCCGAGCCACTGCCTGTTCACCCCGCTATCATCCAGAAGGCGAGGTCAGTACAGGTGCATCAAAGCTGGGACCGAGAGACTGAAAAAGAGCTTCTATCTCAAGGCCATCAGACTGTTAAATAGCCATCACTAGCACATTAGAGGCTGCTGCTGCCTATTGAAATCACTGGCCACTTTAAGAAATGGAACACTAGTCACTTTAATAATGTTTACATATCTTGCATTACTCATCTCACATGTATATACTGCATTCTATTCTATAATATTCTACTGGATCGTAGTCCATGCCGCTCTGTCATTGCTCGTCCATATATGCATATATTCTTAATTCCATTCCTTACTTAGATTTGAGTTTATTGGTTATATGTTGTGAAATTGTTAGATATTACTTGTTAGATATTACTGCACTGTCGGAGCTAGAAGCACAAGCATTTCGCTACACCCGCAATAACATCTGCTAAACACGTGTATGTGACAACGCCTCTGAGGCATTCAGGAGACTGTATGCCCAAAACTCTCCTCCAACATCACAAGCAATGGGTGGCAAAAAGAAACTGGACTGAACTTGACCACGACGCCTGTGAGGCATTCATGCAAATGATGACACAAAACAACTAGCCGACAAGCTAATGCTACCTGGCGCTAATGTACAAGCAACTCAAAGTGCAGGTTCCAACCAGGCTAATGCTACTAGCCGACAAGCTAATGCTACCAGCTACCATGCTAATGCTACTAGCAATCAAGAATCTCTCACCAATGCTATCCAAAGACAGAATGACATCACTGAACTGTACTTTAGAGTCTCTAGAGAAGTTAGTTGTACTCATCAACAAATACGTCATATATTATGCATCATTAAGGTGTTTAGTAGGACTCAGAGAAGTTTCATATGATACAAACAAAAATGGTCACAACAGGGCCGGATTACTGAACAGGTACGCAGGCACGTGCCCCGGGGTCCCTTACTACGACGGTTGGTTTACTGTCTCAATGTTAGGGCCCTTACTACGACGCTTGGTTTACTGTCTCAATGTTAGGACCCTTACTACGACGGTTGGTTTACTGTCTCAACGTTAGGGCCCTTACTACGACGGTTGGTTTACTGTTTCAATGTTAGGTCCATTACTACGACGGTTGGTTTACTGTCTCAATTTTAGGTCCCTTACTACGACGGTTGGTTTACTGTCTCAATGTTAGGTCCATTACTACGACGGTTGGTTTACTGTCTCAATGTTAGGTCCATTAATACCAGGTTTGGTTTACTGTCTCAATGTTAGGGCCCTTACTACGACGGTTGGTTTACTATCTCAATGTTAGGTCCCTTACTACGACGGTTGGTTTACTGTCTCAATGTTAGGTCCCTTACTATGACGGTTGGTTTACTGTCTCAATGTTAGGTCCCTTACTACGACGGTTGGTTTACTGTCTCAATGTTAGGTCCCTTACTATGACGGTTGGTTTACTGTCTCAATGTTAGGTCCCTTACTACGACGGTTGGTTTACTGTCTCAATGTTAGGTCCATTACTACGACGGTTGGTTTACTGTCTCAATGTTAGGTCCATTAATACCAGGTTTGGTTTACTATCTCAATGTTAGGTCCCTTACTACAACGGTTGGTTTACTGTCTCAATGTTAGGTCCCTTACTACGATGGTTGGTTTACTGTCTCAATGTTAGGTCCCTTACTACGACGGTTGGTTTACTGTCTCAATGTTAGGTCCCTTACTACGACAGTTGGTTTACTGTCTCAACGTTAGGGCCCTTACTACGACGGTAGTTTTACTGTCTCAATGTTAGGGCCCTTACTACGACGGTTGGTTTACTGTCTCAATGATAGGTCCATTACTACGACGGTTGGTTTACTGTCTCAATGTTAGGTCCCTTACTATGACGGTTGGTTTACTGTCTCAATGTTAGGGCCCTTACTACGACGGTTGGTTTACTGTCTCAATGTTAGGTCCCTTACTACGACGGTTGGTTTACTGTCTCAATGTTAGGGCCCTTACTACGACGGTTGGTTTACTGTCTCAATGTTAGGTCCATTAATATAAGGTTTGTTTACTGTCTCAATGTTAGGGCCCTTACTATGACGGTTGGTTTACTGTCTCAATGTTAGGTCCCTTACTACGACGGTTGGTTTACTATCTCAATGTTAGGTCCCTTACTACGACGGTTGGTTTACTGTCTCAATGTTAGGTCCCTTACTATGACGGTTGGTTTACTGTCTCAATGTTAGGTCCATTACTATGACGGTTGGTTTACTGTCTCAATGTTAGGTCCATTAATACAAGGTTTGGTTTACTGTCTCAATGTTAGGGCCCTTACTACGACGGTTGGTTTACTGTCTCAATGTTAGGTCCCTTACTACAACGGTTGGTTTACTGTCTCAATGTTAGGTCCCTTACTATGACGGTTGGTTTACTGTCTCAATGTTAGGGCCCTTACTACGACGGTTGGTTTACTGTCTCAATGTTAGGTCCCTTACTACGACGGTTGGTTTACTGTCACAATGTTAGGGCCCTTACTACGATGGTTGGTTTACTGTCTCAATGTTAGGTCCATTAATACAAGGTTGGTTTACTGTCTCAATGTTAGGTCCCTTACTACGACGGTTGGTTTACTGTCTCAATGTTAGGGCCCTTACTATGACGGTTGGTTTACTGTCTCAATGTTAGGTCCCTTACTACGACGGTTGGTTTACTATCTCAATGTTAGGTCCCTTACTACGACGGTTGGTTTACTGTCTCAATGTTAGGTCCCTTACTATGACGGTTGGTTTACTGTCTCAATGTTAGGTCCATTACTATGACGGTTGGTTTACTGTCTCAATGTTTGGTCCATTAATACAAGGTTTGGTTTATTGTCTCAATGTTAGGGCCCTTACTACGACGCTTGGTTTACTGTCTCAATGTTAGGACCCTTACTACGACGGTTGGTTTACTGTCTCAACGTTAGGGCCCTTACTACGACGGTTGGTTTACTGTTTCAATGTTAGGTCCCTTACTACGACGGTTGGTTTACTGTCTCAATTTTAGGTCCCTTACCATGACGGTTGGTTTACTGTCTCAATGTTAGGTCCCTTACTACAACGGTTGGTTTACTGTCTCAATGTTAGGTCCCTTACTATGACGGTTGGTTTACTGTCTCAATGTTAGGTCCCTTACTACGACGGTTGGTTTACTGTCTCAATGTTAGGTCCCTTACTACGACGGTTGGTTTACTGTCTCAATGTTAAGTCCATTACTACGACGGTTGGTTTACTGTCTCAATGTTAGGTACATTAATACCAGGTTTGGTTTACTGTCTCAATGTTAGGGCCCTTACTACGACGGTTGGTTTACTATCTCAATGTTAGGTCCCTTACTACGACGGTTGGTTTACTGTCTCAATGTTAGGTCCCTTACTATGACGGTTGGTTTACTGTCTCAATGTTAGGTCACTTACTACGACGGTTGGTTTACTGTCTCAATGTTAGGTCCCTTACTATGACGGTTGGTTTACTGTCTCAATGTTAGGTCCCTTACTACGACGGTTGGTTTACTGTCTCAATGTTAGGTCCATTACTACGACGGTTGGTTTACTGTCTCAATGTTAGGTCCATTAATACCAGGTTTGGTTTACTGTCTCAATGTTAGGTCCCTTACTACGACGGTTGGTTTACTGTCTCAATGTTAGGTCCCTTACTACGATGGTTGGTTTACTGTCTCAATGTTAGGTCCCTTACTACGACGGTTGGTTTACTGTCTCAATGTTAGGTCCCTTACTACGACAGTTGGTTTACTGTCTCAACGTTAGGACCCTTACTACGACGGTTGTTTTACTGTCTCAATGTTAGGGCCCTTACTACGACGGTTGGTTTACTGTCTCAATGTTAGGGCCCTTACTACGACGGTTGGTTTACTGTCTCAATGATAGGTCCATTACTACGACGGTTGGTTTACTGTCTCAATGTTAGGGCCCTTACTACGACGGTTTGTTTACTGTCTCAATGTTAGGTCCCTTACTACGACGGTTGGTTTACTGTCTCAATGTTAGGGCCCTTACTATGACGGTTGGTTTACTGTCTCAATGTTAGGTCCATTAATACAAGGTTGGTTTACTGTCTCAATGTTAGGGCCCTTACTATGACGGTTGGTTTACTGTCTCAATGTTAGGTCCCTTACTACGACGGATGGTTTACTATCTCAATGTTAGGTCCCTTACTACGACGGTTGGTTACTGTCTCAATGTTAGGTCCCTTACTATGACGGTTGGTTTACTGTCTCAATGTTAGGTCCATTACTATGACGGTTGGTTTACTGTCTCAATGTTAGGTCCATTAATACAAGGTTTGGTTTACTGTCTCAATGTTAGGGCCCTTACTACGACGGTTGGTTTACTGTCTCAATGTTAGGTCCCTTACTACAACGGTTGGTTTACTGTCTCAATGTTAGGTCCCTTACTATGACGGTTGGTTTACTGTCTCAATGTTAGGGCCCTTACTACGACGGTTGGTTTACTGTCTCAATGTTAGTTCCCTTACTACGACGGTTGGTTTACTGTCTCAATGTTAGGGCCCTTACTACGATGGTTGGTTTACTGTCTCAATGTTAGGTCCATTAATACAAGGTTGGTTTACTGTCTCAATGTTAGGTCCCTTACTACGACGGTTGGTTTACTGTCTCAATGTTAGGGCCCTTACTATGACGGTTGGTTTACTGTCTCAATGTTAGGTCCCTTACTACGACGGTTGGTTTACTATCTCAATGTTAGGTCCCTTACTACGACGGTTGGTTTACTGTCTCAATGTTAGGTCCCTTACTATGACGGTTGGTTTACTGTCTCAATGTTAGGTCCATTACTATGACGGTTGGTTTACTGTCTCAATGTTAGGTCCATTAATACAAGGTTTGGTTTACTGTCTCAATGTTAGGGCCCTTACTACGACGGTTGGTTTACTGTCTCAATGTTAGGTCCCTTACTACAACGGTTGGTTTACTGTCTCAATGTTAGGTCCCTTACTACGACGGTTGGTTTACTGTCTCAACGTTAGGGCCCTTACTACGACGGTTGGTTTACTGTCTCAACGTTAGGTCCCTTAATGCGACGGTTGGTTTACTCTCTAAATGTTAGGGCCCTTACTACGACGGTTGGTTTACTGTCTCAATTTTAGGGCCCTTACTACGACAGTTGGTTTACTGTCTCAATGATAGGTCCATTACTATGACGGTTGGTTTACTGTCTCAATGTTAGGTCCCTTACTTTGACGGTTGGTTTACTGTCTCAATCTTAGGGCCCTTACTACGACGGTTGGTTTACTGTCTCAATGTTAGGTCCCTTACTACGACGGTTGGTTTACTGTCTCAATGTTAGGGCCCTTACTACGACGGTTGGTTTACTGTCTCAATGTTAGGTCCCTTACTACAACGGTTGGTTTACTGTCTCAATGTTAGGTCCCTTACTATGACGGTTGGTTTACTGTCTCAATGTTAGGGCCCTTACTACGACGGTTGGTTTACTGTCTCAATGTTTGGTCCCTTACTACGACGGTTGGTTTACTGTCTCAATGTTAGGGCCCTTACTACGATGGTTGGTTTACTGTCTCAATGTTAGGTCCATTAATACAAGGTTGGTTTACTGTCTCAATGTTAGGTCCCTTACTACGACGGTTGGTTTACTGTCTCAATGTTAGGGCCCTTACTATGACGGTTGGTTTACTGTCTCAATGTTAGGTCCCTTACTACGACGGTTGGTTTACTATCTCAATGTTAGGTCCCTTACTACTGACGGTTGGTTTACTGTCTCAATGTTAGGTCCCTTACTATGACGGTTGGTTTACTGTCTCAATGTTAGGTCCATTACTATGACGGTTGGTTTACTGTCTCAATGTTAGGTCCATTAATACAAGGTTTGGTTTACTGTCTCAATGTTAGGGCCCTTACTACGACGGTTGGTTTACTGTCTCAATGTTAGGTCCCTTACTACAACGGTTGGTTTACTGTCTCAATGTTAGGTCCCTTACTACGACGGTTGGTTTACTGTCTCAACGTTAGGGCCCTTACTACGACGGTTGGTTTACTGTCTCAACGTTAGGTCCCTTACTGCGACGGTTGGTTTACTCTCTAAATGTTAGGGCCCTTACTACGACGGTTCAATCAATCAATCAATCAATTGTATTTTATATAGCCCTTCTTACATCAGCTAATATCTCGAAGTGCTGTACAGAAACCCAGCCTAAAACCCCAAACAGCTAGTAATGCAGGTGTAGAAGCACGGTGGCTAGGAAAAACTCCCTAGAAAGGCGAAAGCCTAGGAAGAAACCTAGAGAGGAACCAGGCTATGAGGGGTGGCCAGTCCTCTTCTGGCTGTGCCGGGTGGAGATTATAACAGAACCATGCCAAGATGTTCAAAAATGTTCATAAGTGACAAGCATGGTCAAATAATAATCAGGAATAAATCTCAGTTGGCTTTTCATAGCCGATCATTAAGAGTTGAAAACAGCAGGTCTGGGACAGGTAGGGGTTCCATAACCGCAGGCAGAACAGTTGAAACTGGAATAGCAGCAAGGCCAGGCGGACTGGGGACAGCAAGGAGTCACCACGGCCGGTAGTCCCGAACGTATGGTCCTAGGGCTCAGGTCTCTCAGTTGGCTTTTCATAGCCGATCATTAAAGAGTTGAAAACAGCAGGTCTGGGACAGGTAGGGGTTTCGTAGCCGCAGGCAGAACAGTTGAAACTGGAATAGCAGCAAGGCCAGGCGGACTGGGGACAGCAAGGTGTCATCATGCCCGGTAGTCCTGACGTATGGTCCTAGGGCTCAGGTTCTCAGAGAGAAAGAGAGAACGAGAGAATTAGAGAGAGCATACTTAAATTCACACAGGACACTGGATAAGACAGGAGAAGTACTCCAGGTATAACCAACTAACCCCAGCCCCCCGACACATAAACTACTGCAGCATAAATACTGGAGGCTGAGACAGGAGCGGTCCGGAGACACTGTGGCCCCATCCGAAGAAACCCCGGACAGGGCCAAACAGGAAGGATATAACCCCACCCACTCCGCCAAAGCACAGCCCCCGCACCACTAGAGGGATATCCCCAACCACCAACTTACAATCCTGAGACAAGGCCGAGTATAGCCCACAGAGGTCTCCACCACAGCACAAACCAAGGGGGGCGCCAACCCAGACAGGAAGATCACGTCAGTAACTCAACCCACTCAAGTGACGCACCCCTCCCAGGGACGGCATGAAAGAGCACCAGCAAGCCAGTGACTCAGCCCCTGCAACA
The DNA here is from genome assembly GCF_020615455.1 of Coregonus clupeaformis. Lineage (NCBI taxonomy): Eukaryota > Metazoa > Chordata > Actinopteri > Salmoniformes > Salmonidae > Coregonus > Coregonus clupeaformis. The sequence goes on along the minus strand of NC_059198.1, from coordinate 44,498,353 downwards.
GGGTTAGAGGCAGAGAACCCCAGTGGAGAGGGGAACCGGCCCGGCAGAGACAGCAAGGGCTGTTCGTTGCTCCAGCCTTTCCGTTCACCTTCACACTCCTGGGCCAGACTACACTCAATCATATGACCTACTGAAGAGATAAGTCTTCAGTAAAGACTTAAAGGTTGAGACCGAGTCTGCGTCTCTCACATGGGTAGGCAGACTGTTCCATAAAAATGGAGATCTATAGGAGAAAGCCCTGCCTCCCCGCTGTTTGCTTAGAAATTCTAGGGACAATTAGGAGGCCTGCGTCTTGTGACCGTAGCGTACGTATTGGTATGTACGGCAGGACCAACTCGGAAAGATAGGTAGGAGCAAGCCCATGTAACGCTTTATAGGTTAACAGTAAAACCTTGAAATCAGCCCTTGCCTTAACAGGAAGCCAGTGTAGGGAAGCTAGCACTGGAGTAATATGATCAAATTTCTTGGTTCTAGTCAGGATTCTAGCAGCCGTATTTAGCACTAACTGAAGTTTATTTAGTGCTTTATCCGGTAGCCGGAAAATAGAGCATTGCAGTAGTCTAACCTAGAAGTAACAAATGCATGGATTAATTTTTCTGCATCATTTTTGGACAGAAAATTTCTGATTTTTGCAATGTTACGTAGATGGAAAAAAGCTGTCCTTGAAACAGTCTTGATATGTTCGTCAAAAGAGAGATCAGGGTCAAGAGTAACACCGAGGTCCTTCACAGTTTTATTTGAGACGACTTTACAACCATCTAGATGAATTGTCAGATTTAACAGAAGATCTCTTTGTTTCTTGGGACCTAGAACAAGCATCTCTGTTTTGTCCGAGTTTAAAAGTAAAAAGTTTTCAGCCATCCACTTCCTTATGTCTGAAACACAGGCTTCTAGCGAGGGCAATTTTGGGGCTTCACCATGTTTCATTGAAATGTACAGCTGTGTGTCATCCGCATAGCAGTGAAAGTTAACATTATGTTTTCGAATAACATCCCCAAGAGGTAAAATATATAGTGAAAACAATAGTGGTCCTAAAACGGAACCTTGAGGAACACCGAAATGTACAGTTGATTTGTCGGAGGACAGACCATTCACAGAGACAAACTGATATCTTTCCGACAGGTAGGATCTAAACCAGGCCAGAACTTGTCCGTGTAGACCAATTTGGGTTTCCAGTCTCTCCAAAAGAATGTGGTGATCAATGGTGTCAAAGGCAGCACTAAGGTCTAGTAGCACGAGGACAGATGCAGAGCCTCGGTCTGACGCCATTAAAAGGTCATTTACCACCTTCACAAGTGCAGTCTCAGTGCTATGATGGGGTCTAAAACCAGACTGAAGCATTTCGTATACATTGTTGGTTTACTGTCTCAATTTTAGGGCCCTTACCACGACAGTTGGTTTACTGTCTCAATGATAGGTCCATTACTATGACGGTTGGTTTACTGTCTCAATGTTAGGTCCCTTACTTTGACGGTTGGTTTACTGTCTCAATCTTAGGGCCCTTACTACGACGGTTGGTTTACTGTCTCAATGTTAGGTCCCTTACTACGACGGTTGGTTTACTGTCTCAATGTTAGGGCCCTTACTACGACGGTTGGTTTACTGTCTCAATGTTAGGTCCATTAATACAAGGTTGGTTTACTGTCTCAATGTTAGGTCCCTTACTACGACGGTTGGTTAACTGTCTCAATGTTAGGGCCCTTACTATGACGGTTGGTTTACTGTCTCAATGTTAGGTCCCTTACTACGACGGTTGGTTTACTATCTCAATGTTAGGTCCCTTACTACGACGGTTGGTTTACTGTCTCAATGTTAGGTCCCTTACTACGATGGTTGGTTTACTGTCTCAATGTTAGGTCCCTTACTATGACGGTTGGTTTACTGTCTCAATGTTAGGTCCCTTACTACGACAGTTGGTTTACTGTCTCAACGTTAGGGCCCTTACTACGACGGTTGGTTTACTGTCTCAATGTTAGGGCCCTTACTACGACGGTTGGTTTACTGTCTCAATGTTAGGGCCCTTACTACGACGGTTGGTTTACTGTCGCAATGATAGGTCCATTACTACGACGGTTGGTTTACTGTCTCAATGTTAGGTCCCTTACTATGACGGTTGGTTTACTGTCTCAATGTTAGGGCCCTTACTACGACGGTTGGTTTACTGTCTCAATGTTAGGTCCCTTACTACGACGGTTGGTTTACTGTCTCAATGTTAGGGCCCTTACTACGACGGTTGGTTTACTGTCTCAATGTTAGGTCCATTAATACAAGGTTGGTTTACTGTCTCAATGTTAGGTCCCTTACTACGACGGTTGGTTAACTGTCTCAATGTTAGGGCCCTTACTATGACGGTTGGTTTACTGTCTCAATGTTAGGTCCCTTACTACGACGGTTGGTTTACTATCTCAATGTTAGGTCCCTTACTACATCGGTTGGTTTACTGTCTCAATGTTAGGTCCCTTACTACGACGGTTGGTTTACTGTCTCAATGTTAGGTCCATTAATACAAGGTTGGTTTACTGTCTCAATGTTAGGTCCCTTACTACGACGGTTGGTTAACTGTCTCAATGTTAGGGCCCTTACTATGACGGTTGGTTTACTGTCTCAATGTTAGGTCCCTTACTACGACGGTTGGTTTACTATCTCAATGTTAGGTCCCTTACTACGACGGTTGGTTTACTGTCTCAATGTTAGGTCCCTTACTACGACGGATGGTTTACTATCTCAATGTTAGGTCCCTTACTACGACGGTTGGTTTACTGTCTCAATGTTAGGTCCCTTACTATGACGGTTGGTTTACTGTCTCAATGTTAGGTCCATTACTATGACGGTTGGTTTACTGTCTCAATGTTAGGTCCATTAATACAAGGTTTGGTTTACTGTCTCAATGTTAGGGCCCTTACTACGACGGTTGGTTTACTGTCTCAATGTTAGGTCCCTTACTACAACGGTTGGTTTATTGTCTCAATGTTAGGTCCCTTACTATGACGGTTGGTTTACTGTCTCAATGTTAGGGCCCTTACTACGACGGTTGGTTTACTGTCTCAATGTTAGGTCCCTTACTACGACGGTTGGTTTACTGTCTCAATGTTAGGGCCCTTACTACGATGGTTGGTTTACTGTCTCAATGTTAGGTCCATTAATACAAGGTTGGTTTACTGTCTCAATGTTAGGTCCCTTACTACGACGGTTGGTTTACTGTCTCAATGTTAGGGCCCTTACTATGACGGTTGGTTTACTGTCTCAATGTTAGGTCCCTTACTACGACGGTTGGTTTACTATCTCAATGTTAGGTCCCTTACTACGACGGTTGGTTTACTGTCTCAATGTTAGGTCCCTTACTATGACGGTTGGTTTACTGTCTCAATGTTAGGTCCATTACTATGACGGTTGGTTTACTGTCTCAATGTTAGGTCCATTAATACAAGGTTTGGTTTACTGTCTCAATGTTAGGGCCCTTACTACGACGGTTGGTTTACTGTCTCAATGTTAGGTCCCTTACTACAACGGTTGGTTTACTGTCTCAATGTTAGGTCCCTTACTACGACGGTTGGTTTACTGTCTCAACGTTAGGGCCCTTACTTACGACGGTTGGTTTACTGTCTCAACGTTAGGTCCCTTACTGCGACGGTTGGTTTACTCTCTAAATGTTAGGGCCCTTACTACGACGGTTCAATCAATCAATCAATCAATTGTATTTTATATAGCCCTTCTTACATCAGCTAATATCTCGAAGTGCTGTACAGAAACCCAGCCTAAAACCCCAAACAGCTAGTAATGCAGGTGTAGAAGCACGGTGGCTAGGAAAAACTCCTAGAAAGGCGAAAGCCTAGGAAGAAACCTAGAGAGGAACCAGGCTATGAGGGGTGGCCAGTCCTCTTCTGGCTGTGCCGGGTGGAGATTATAACAGAACCATGCCAAGATGTTCAAAAATGTTCATAAGTGACAAGCATGGTCAAATAATAATCAGGAATAAATCTCAGTTGGCTTTTCATAGCCGATCATTAAGAGTTGAAAACAGCAGGTCTGGGACAGGTAGGGGTTCCATAACCGCAGGCAGAACAGTTGAAACTGGAATAGCAGCAAGGCCAGGCGGACTGGGGACAGCAAGGAGTCACCACGGCCGGTAGTCCCGACGTATGGTCCTAGGGCTCAGGTCTCTCAGTTGGCTTTTCATAGCCGATCATTAAAGAGTTGAAAACAGCAGGTCTGGGACAGGTAGGGGTTTCGTAGCCGCAGGCAGAACAGTTGAAACTGGAATAGCAGCAAGGCCAGGCGGACTGGGGACAGCAAGGTGTCATCATGCCCGGTAGTCCTGACGTATGGTCCTAGGGCTCAGGTTCTCAGAGAGAAAGAGAGAACGAGAGAATTAGAGAGAGCATACTTAAATTCACACAGGACACTGGATAAGACAGGAGAAGTACTCCAGGTATAACCAACTAACCCCAGCCCCCGACACATAAACTACTGCAGCATAAATACTGGAGGCTGAGACAGGAGCGGTCCGGAGACACTGTGGCCCCATCCGAAGAAACCCCGGACAGGGCCAAACAGGAAGGATATAACCCCCACCCACTCCGCCAAAGCACAGCCCCCGCACCACTAGAGGGATATCCCCAACCACCAACTTACAATCCTGAGACAAGGCCGAGTATAGCCCACAGAGGTCTCCACCACAGCACAAACCAAGGGGGGGCGCCAACCCAGACAGGAAGATCACGTCAGTAACTCAACCCACTCAAGTGACGCACCCCTCCCAGGGACGGCATGAAAGAGCACCAGCAAGCCAGTGACTCAGCCCCTGCAACAGGGTTAGAGGCAGAGAACCCCAGTGGAGAGGGGAACCGGCCCGGCAGAGACAGCAAGGGCTGTTCGTTGCTCCAGCCTTTCCGTTCACCTTCACACTCCTGGGCCAGACTACACTCAATCATATGACCTACTGAAGAGATAAGTCTTCAGTAAAGACTTAAAGGTTGAGACCGAGTCTGCGTCTCTCACATGGGTAGGCAGACTGTTCCATAAAAATGGAGATCTATAGGAGAAAGCCCTGCCTCCCGCTGTTTGCTTAGAAATTCTAGGGACAATTAGGAGGCCTGCGTCTTGTGACCGTAGCGTACGTATTGGTATGTACGGCAGGACCAACTCGGAAAGATAGGTAGGAGCAAGCCCATGTAACGCTTTATAGGTTAACAGTAAAACCTTGAAATCAGCCCTTGCCTTAACAGGAAGCCAGTGTAGGGAAGCTAGCACTGGAGTAATATGATCAAATTTCTTGGTTCTAGTCAGGATTCTAGCAGCCGTATTTAGCACTAACTGAAGTTTATTTAGTGCTTTATCCGGGTAGCCGGAAAATAGAGCATTGCAGTAGTCTAACCTAGAAGTAACAAATGCATGGATTAATTTTTCTGCATCATTTTTGGACAGAAAATTTCTGATTTTTGCAATGTTACGTAGATGGAAAAAAGCTGTCCTTGAAACAGTCTTGATATGTTCGTCAAAAGAGAGATCAGGGTCAAGAGTAACACCGAGGTCCTTCACAGTTTTATTTGAGACGACTTTACAACCATCTAGATGAATTGTCAGATTTAACAGAAGATCTCTTTGTTTCTTGGGACCTAGAACAAGCATCTCTGTTTTGTCCGAGTTTAAAAGTAAAAAGTTTTCAGCCATCCACTTCCTTATGTCTGAAACACAGGCTTCTAGCGAGGGCAATTTTGGGGCTTCACCATGTTTCATTGAAATGTACAGCTGTGTGTCATCCGCATAGCAGTGAAAGTTAACATTATGTTTTCGAATAACATCCCCAAGAGGTAAAATATATAGTGAAAACAATAGTGGTCCTAAAACGGAACCTTGAGGAACACCGAAATGTACAGTTGATTTGTCGGAGGACAGACCATTCACAGAGACAAACTGATATCTTTCCGACAGGTAGGATCTAAACCAGGCCAGAACTTGTCCGTGTAGACCAATTTGGGTTTCCAGTCTCTCCAAAAGAATGTGGTGATCAATGGTGTCAAAGGCAGCACTAAGGTCTAGTAGCACGAGGACAGATGCAGAGCCTCGGTCTGACGCCATTAAAAGGTCATTTACCACCTTCACAAGTGCAGTCTCAGTGCTATGATGGGGTCTAAAACCAGACTGAAGCATTTCGTATACATTGTTGGTTTACTGTCTCAATTTTAGGGCCCTTACTACGACAGTTGGTTTACTGTCTCAATGATAGGTCCATTACTATGACGGTTGGTTTACTGTCTCAATGTTAGGTCCCTTACTTTGACGGTTGGTTTACTGTCTCAATCTTAGGGCCCTTACTACGACGGTTGGTTTACTGTCTCAATGTTAGGTCCCTTACTACGACGGTTGGTTTACTGTCTCAATGTTAGGGCCCTTACTACGACGGTTGGTTTACTGTCTCAATGTTAGGTCCATTAATACAAGGTTGGTTTACTGTCTCAATGTTAGGTCCCTTACTACGACGGTTGGTTAACTGTCTCAATGTTAGGGCCCTTACTATGACGGTTGGTTTACTGTCTCAATGTTAGGTCCCTTACTACGACGGTTGGTTTACTATCTCAATGTTAGGTCCCTTACTACGACGGTTGGTTTACTGTCTCAATGTTAGGTCCCTTACTACGATGGTTGGTTTACTGTCTCAATGTTAGGTCCCTTACTACGACGGTTGGTTTACTGTCTCAATGTTAGGTCCCTTACTACGACAGTTGGTTTACTGTCTCAACGTTAGGGCCCTTACTACGACGGTTGGTTTACTGTCTCAATGTTAGGGCCCTTACTACGACGGTTGGTTTACTGTCTCAATGTTAGGGCCCTTACTACGACGGTTGGTTTACTGTCTCAATGATAGGTCCATTACTACGACGGTTGGTTTACTGTCTCAATGTTAGGTCCCTTACTATGACGGTTGGTTTACTGTCTCAATGTTAGGGCCCTTACTACGACGGTTGGTTTACTGTCTCAATGTTAGGTCCCTTACTACGACGGTTGGTTTACTGTCTCAATGTTAGGGCCCTTACTACGACGGTTGGTTTACTGTCTCAATGTTAGGTCCATTAATACAAGGTTGGTTTACTGTCTCAATGTTAGGTCCCTTACTACGACGGTTGGTTAACTGTCTCAATGTTAGGGCCCTTACTATGACGGTTGGTTTACTGTCTCAATGTTAGGTCCCTTACTACGACGGTTGGTTTACTATCTCAATGTTAGGTCCCTTACTACATCGGTTGGTTTACTGTCTCAATGTTAGGTCCCTTACTATGACGGTTGGTTTACTGTCTCAATGTTAGGTCCATTACTATGACGGTTGGTTTACTGTCTCAATGTTAGGTCCATTAATACAAGTTTTGGTTTACTGTCTCAATGTTAGGGCCCTTACTACGACGGTTGGTTTAATGTCTCAATGTTAGGTCCCTTACTGCGACGGTTGGTTTACTCTCTAAATATTAGGGCCCTTACTACAACGGTTGGTTTACTGTCTCATTGTTAGGTCCATTAATACAAGGTTGGTTTACTTTCTCAATGTTAGGTCCCTTACTACGACGGTTGGTTTACTGTCTCAATGTTAGGTCCCTTACTACGATGGTTGGTTTACTGTCTCAATGTTAGGTCCCTTACTATGACGGTTGGTTTACTGTCTCAATGTTAGGTCCCTTACTACGACGGTTGGTTTACTGTCTCAACGTTAGGGCCCTTACTACGACGGTTGGTTTACTGTCTCAATGTAAGGCCCTTACTACGACGGTTGGTTTACTGTCTCAATGTTAGGTCCCTTACTACGACGGTTGGTTTACTGTCTCAATGTTAGGTCCCTTACTACGACGGTTGGTTTACTGTCTCAATGTTAGGTCACTTACTATGACGGTTGGTTTACTGTCTCAATGTTAGGTCCATTACTATGACGGTTGGTTTACTGTCTCAATGTTAGGTCCATTAATACAAGGTTTGGTTTACTGTCTCAATGTTAGGGCCCTTACTACGACGGTTGGTTTACTGTCTCAATGTTAGGTCCCTTACTACAACGGTTGGTTTACTGTCTCAATGTTAGGTACCTTACTACGACGGTTGGTTTACTGTCTCAATGTTAGGTCCCTTACTACGACGGTTGGTTTACTGTCTCAATGTTAGGTCCCTTACTATGACGGTTGGTTTACTGTCTCAATGTTAGGTCCATAACTATGACGGTTGGTTTACTGTCTCAATGTTAGGTCCATTAATACAAGGTTTGGTTTACTGTCTCAATGTTAGGGCCCTTACTACAACGGTTGGTTTACTGTCTCAATGTTAGGTCCCTTACTACGACGGTTGGTTTACTGTCTCAATGTTAGGTCCCTTACTACGATGGTTGGTTTACTGTCTCAATGTTAGGTCCCTTACTATGACGGTTGGTTTACTGTCTCAATGTTAGGTCCCTTACTACGACGGTTGGTTTACTGTCTCAACGTTAGGGCCCTTACTACGACGGTTGGTTTACTGTCTCAATGTAAGGCCCTTACTACGACGGTTGGTTTACTGTCTCAATGTTAGGTCCCTTACTACGACGGTTGGTTTACTGTCTCAATGTTAGGTCCCTTACTACGACCGGTTGGTTTACTGTCTCAATGTTAGGTCACTTACTATGACGGTTGGTTTACTGTCTCAATGTTAGGTCCATTACTATGACGGTTGGTTTACTGTCTCAATGTTAGGTCCATTAATACAAGGTTTGGTTTACTGTCTCAATGTTAGGGCCCTTACTACGACGGTTGGTTTACTGTCTCAATGTTAGGTCCCTTACTACAACGGTTGGTTTACTGTCTCAATGTTAGGTACCTTACTACGACGGTTGGTTTACTGTCTCAATGTTAGGTCCCTTACTACGACGGTTGGTTTACTGTCTCAATGTTAGGTCCCTTACTATGACGGTTGGTTTACTGTCTCAATGTTAGGTCCATTACTATGACGGTTGGTTTACTGTCTCAATGTTAGGTCCATTAATACAAGGTTTGGTTTACTGTCTCAACGTTAGGGCCCTTACTACGACGGTTGGTTTACTGTCTCAACGTCAGGTCCCTTACTGCGACGGTTGGTTTACTATCTCAATGTTAGGGCCCTTACTACGACGGTTGGTTTAATGTCTCAATGTTAGGTCCCTTACTGCGACGGTTGGTTTACTCTCTAAATGTTAGGGCCCTTACTACGACGGTTGGTTTACTGTCTCAATGTTAGGTCCATTAATACAAGGTTTGGTTTACTGTCTCAATGTTAGGGCCCTTACTACGACGGTTGGTTTACTGTCTCAATGTTAGGTCCCTTACTACGACGGTTGGTTTACTGTCTCAATGTTAGGGCTCTTACTACGACGGTTGGTTTACTGTCTCAATGTTAGGTCCATTAATACAAGGTTGGTTTACTGTCTCAATGTTAGGTCCCTTACTACGACGGTTTTTAACTGTCTCAATGTTAGGGCCCTTACTATGACGGTTGGTTTACTGTCTCAATGTTAGGGCCCTTACTACGACGGTTGGTTTACTGTCTCAATGTTAGGTCCCTTACTACGACGGTTGGTTTACTGTCTCAATGTTAGGTCCCTTACTATGACGGTTGGTTTACTGTCTCAATGTTAGGTCCCTTACTATGACGGTTGGTTTACTGTCTCAATGTTAGGTCCATTAATACAAGTTTTGGTTTACTGTCTCAATGTTAGGGCCCTTACTACGACGGTTGGTTTAATGTCTCAATGTTAGGTCCCTTACTGCGACGGTTGGTTTACTCTCTAAATATTAGGGCCCTTACTACAACGGTTGGTTTACTGTCTCATTGTTAGGTCCATTAATACAAGGTTGGTTTACTTTCTCAATGTTAGGTCCCTTACTACGACGGTTGGTTTACTGTCTCAATGTTAGGTCCCTTACCACGATGGTTGGTTTACTGTCTCAATGTTAGGTCCCTTACTATGACGGTTGGTTTACTGTCTCAATGTTAGGTCCCTTACTACGATGGTTGGTTTACTGTCTCAACGTTAGGGCCCTTACTACGACGGTTGGTTTACTGTCTCAATGTAAGGCCCTTACTACGACGGTTGGTTTACTGTCTCAATGTTAGGTCCCTTACTACGACGGTTGGTTTACTGTCTCAATGTTAGGTCCCTTACTACGACGGTTGGTTTACTGTCTCAATGTTATGTCACTTACTATGACGGTTGGTTTACTGTCTCAATGTTAGGTCCATTACTATGACGGTTGGTTTACTGTCTCAATGTTAGGTCCATTAATACAAGGTTTGGTTTACTGTCTCAATGTTAGGGCCCTTACTACGACGGTTGGTTTACTGTCTCAATGTTAGGTCCCTTACTACAACGGTTGGTTTACTGTCTCAATGTTAGGTACCTTACTACGACGGTTGGTTTACTGTCTCAATGTTAGGTCCCTTACTACGACGGTTGGTTTACTGTCTCAATGTTAGGTCCCTTACTATGACGGTTGGTTTACTGTCTCAATGTTAGGTCCATTACTATGACGGTTGGTTTACTGTCTCAATGTTAGGTCCATTAATACAAGGTTTGGTTTACTGTCTCAACGTTAGGGCCCTTACTACGACGGTTGGTTTACTGTCTCAACGTTAGGTCCCTTACTGCGACGGTTGGTTTACTATCTCAATGTTAGGGCCCTTACTACGACGGTTGGTTTAATGTCTCAATGTTAGGTCCCTTACTGCGACGGTTGGTTTACTCTCTAAATGTTAGGGCCCTTACTACGACGGTTGGTTTACTGTCTCAATGTTAGGTCCATTAATACAAGGTTTGGTTTCCTGTCTCAATGTTAGGGCCCTTACTACGACGGTTGGTTTACTGTCTCAATGTTAGGTCCCTTACTACGACGGTTGGTTTACTGTCTCAATGTTAGGGCTCTTACTACGACGGTTGGTTTACTGTCTCAATGTTAGGTCCATTAATACAAGGTTGGTTTACTGTCTCAATGTTAGGTCCCTTACTACGACGGTTTTTAACTGTCTCAATGTTAGGGCCCTTACTATGACGGTTGGTTTACTGTCTCAATGTTAGGGCCCTTACTACGACGGTTGGTTTACTGTCTCAATGTTAGGTCCCTTACTACGACGGTTGGTTTACTGTCTCAATGTTAGGGCCCTTACTACGACGGTTGGTTTACTGTCTCAATGTTAGGTCCATTAATACAAGGTTGGTTTACTGTCTCAATGTTAGGTCCCTTACTACGACGGTTGGTTAACTGTCTCAATGTTAGGGCCCTTACTATGACGGTTGGTTTACTGTCTCAATGTTAGGTCCCTTACTACGACGGTTGGTTTACTATCTCAATGTTAGGTCCCTTACTACATCGGTTGGTTTACTGTCTCAATGTTAGGTCCCTTACTATGACGGTTGGTTTACTGTCTCAATGTTAGGTCCATTACTATGACGGTTGGTTTACTGTCTCAATGTTAGGTCCATTAATACAAGTTTTGGTTTACTGTCTCAATGTTAGGGCCCTTACTACGACGGTTGGTTTAATGTCTCAATGTTAGGTCCCTTACTGCGACGGTTGGTTTACTCTCTAAATATTAGGGCCCTTACTACAACGGTTGGTTTACTGTCTCATTGTTAGGTCCATTAATACAAGGTTGGTTTACTTTCTCAATGTTAGGTCCCTTACTACGACGGTTGGTTTACTGTCTCAATGTTAGGTCCCTTACTACGATGGTTGGTTTACTGTCTCAATGTTAGGTCCCTTACTATGACGGTTGGTTTAATGTCTCAATGTTAGGTCCCTTACTACGACGGTTGGTTTACTGTCTCAACGTTAGGGCCCTTACTACGACGGTTGGTTTACTGTCTCAACGTTAGGTCCCTTACTGCGACGGTTGGTTTACTATCTCAATGTTAGGGCCCTTACTACGACGGTTGGTTTAATGTCTCAATGTTAGGTCCCTTACTGCGACGGTTGGTTTACTCTCTAAATGTTAGGGCCCTTACTACGACGGTTGGTTTACTGTCTCAATGTTATGTCCATTAATACAAGGTTTGGTTTACTGTCTCAATGTTAGGGCCCTTACTACGACGGTTGGTTTACTGTCTCAATGTTAGGTCCCTTACTACGACGGTTGGTTTACTGTCTCAATGTTAGGGCTCTTACTATGACGGTTGGTTTACTGTCTCAATGTTAGGTCCATTAATACAAGGTTGGTTTACTGTCTCAATGTTAGGTCCCTTACTACGACGGTTTTTAACTGTCTCAATGTTAGGGCCCTTACTATGACGGTTGGTTTACTGTCTCAATGTTAGGTCCCTTACTACGACGGTTGGTTTACTATCTCAATGTTAGGTCCCTTACTACATCGGTTGGTTTACTGTCTCAATGTTAGGTCCCTTACTATGACGGTTGGTTTACTGTCTCAATGTTAGGTCCATTACTATGACGGTTGGTTTACTATCTCAATGTTAGGTCCATTAATACAAGTTTTGGTTTACTGTCTCAATGTTAGGGCCCTTACTACGACGGTTGGTTTACTATCTCAATGTTAGGTCCCTTACTACAACGGTTGGTTTACTGTCTCAATGTTAGGTCCCTTACTACGACGGTTGGTTTACTGTCTCAACGTTAGGGCCCTTACTACGACGGTTGGTTTACTGTCTCAACGTTAGGTCCCTTACTACGACGGTTGGTTTACTATCTCAATGTTAGGGCCCTTACTACGACGGTTGGTTTAATGTCTCAATGTTAGGTCCCTTACTGCGACGGTTGGTTTACTATATCAATGTTAGGGCCCTTACTACGACGGTTGGTTTAATGTCTCAATGTTATGTCCCTTACTGCGACGGTTGGTTTACTCTCTAAATATTAGGCCCTTACTACAACGGTTGGTTTACTGTCTCATTGTTATGTCCATTAATACAAGGTTGGATTACTTTCTCAATGTTAGGTCCCTTACTACGACGGTTGGTTTACTGTCTCAATGTTAGGTCCCTTAATACGATGGTTGGTATACTGTCTCAATGTTAGGTCCCTTACTACGCCGGTTGGTTTACTGTCTCAATGTTAGGTCCCTTACTACGACGGTTGGTTTACTGTCTCAATGTAAGGCCCTTACTATGACGGTTGGTTTACTGTCTCAATGTTAGGTCCCTTACTACGACGGTTGGTTTACTGTATCAATGTTAGGTCCCTTACTACGACGGTTGGTTTACTGTCTCAATTTTAGGTCCCTTACTATGACGGTTGGTTTACTGTCTCAATGTTAGGGCCATTACAATGACGGTTGGTTTACTGTCTCAATGTTAGGTCCATTTATAAAAGGTTTGGTTTACTGTCTCAATGTTAGGGCCCTTACTACGACTGTTGGTTTACTGTCTCAATGTTAGGTCCCTTACTACGATGGTTGGTTTACTGTCTCAATGTTAGGTCCCTTACTACGACGGTTGGTTTACTGTCTCAATGTTAGGTCCCTTACTACGACGGTTGGTTTACTGTCTCAACGTTAGGGCCCTTACTACGACGGTTGGTTTACTGTCTCAATGTAAGGCCCTTACTACGACGGTTGGTTTACTGTCTCAATGTTAGGTCCCTTACTACGATGGTTGGTTTACTGTCTCAATGTTAGGTCCCTTACTACGACGGTTGGTTTACTGTCTCAATGTTAGGTCCCTTACTATGACGGTTGGTTTACTGTCTCAATGTTAGGGCCCTTACTACGACGGTTGGTTTACTGTCTCAATGTTAGGTCCCTTACTACAACGGTTGGTTTACTGTCTCAATGTTGGTCCCTTACTACGACGGTTGGTTTACTGTCTCAACGTTAGGTCCCTTACTACAACGGTTGGTTTACTGTCTCAATGTTAGGTCCCTTACTACGACGGTTGGTTGACTGTCTCAATGTTAGGTCCCTTACTGCGACGGTTGGTTTACTCTCCAAATGTTAGGGCCCTTACTACGACGGTTGGTTTACTGTCTCAATTTTAGGGCCCTTACTACGACGGTTGGTTTACTGTCTCAATGATAGGTCCATTACTACGACGGATGGTTTACTGTCTCAATGTTAGGTCCCTTACTATGACGGTTGGTTTACTGTCTCAATCTTAGGGCCCTTACTACAACGGTTGGTTTACTGTCTCAATGTTAGGTCCCTTACTACGACGGTTGGTTTACTGTCTCAATGTTAGGGCCCTTACTACGACGGTTGGTTTACTGTCTCAATGTTAGGTCCATTAATACAAGGTTGGTTTACTGTCTCAATGTTAGGTCCCTTACTACGACGGTTGGTTAACTGTCTCAATATTAGGGCCCTTACTATGACGGTTGGTTTACTGTCTCAATGTTAGGTCCCTTACTACGACGGTTGGTTTACTGTCTCAATGTTAGGTCCCTTACTACGACGGTTGGTTTACTGTCTCAATGTTAGGTCCCTTACTATGACGGTTGGTTTACTGTCTCAATGTTAGGTCCATTACTATGATGGTTGGTTTACTGTCTCAATGTTAGGTCCATTAATACAAGGTTTGGTTTACTGTCTCAATGTTAGGGCCCTTACTACAACGGTTGGTTTACTGTCTCAATGTAAGGTCCCTTACTACGACGGTTGGTTTACTGTCTCAACGTTAGGGCCCTTACTACGACGGTTGGTTTACTGTCTCAATGTTAGGGCCCTTACTACGACGGTTGGTTTAATGTCTCAATGTTAGGTCCCTTACTGCGACGGTTGGTTTACTCTCTAAATGTTAGGGCCCTTACTACGACGGTTGGTTTACTGTCTCAATGTTAGGTCCCTTACTACGACGGTTGGTTTACTGTCTCAATGTAAGGCCCTTACTATGACGGTTGGTTTACTGTCTCAATGTTAGGTCCCTTACTACGACGGTTGGTTTACTGTATCAATGTTAGGTCCCTTACTACGACGGTTGGTATACTGTCTCAATGTTAGGTCCCTTACTATGACGGTTGGTTTACTGTCTCAATGTTAGGGCCATTACTATGACGGTTGGTTTACTGTCTCAATGTTAGGTCCATTTATAAAAGGTTTGGTTTACTGTCTCAATGTTAGGGCCCTTACTACGACTGTTGGTTTACTGTCTCAATGTTAGGTCCCTTACTACGATGGTTGGTTTACTGTCTCAATGTTAGGTCCCTTACTACGACGGTTGGTTTACTGTCTCAATGTTAGGTCCCTTACTACGACGGTTGGTTTACTGTCTCAACGTTAGGGCCCTTACTACGACGGTTGGTTTACTGTCTCAATGTAAGGCCCTTACTACGACGGTTGGTTTACTGTCTCAATGTTAGGTCCCTTACTACGATGGTTGGTTTACTGTCTCAATGTTAGGTCCCTTACTACGACGGTTGGTTTACTGTCTCAATGTTAGGTCCCTTACTATGACGGTTGGTTTACTGTCTCAATGTTAGGGCCCTTACTACGACGGTTGGTTTACTGTCTCAATGTTAGGTCCCTTACTACAACGGTTGGTTTACTGTCTCAATGTTGGTCCCTTACTACGACGGTTGGTTTACTGTCTCAACGTTAGGTCCCTTACTACAACGGTTGGTTTACTGTCTCAATGTTAGGTCCCTTACTACGACGGTTGGTTGACTGTCTCAATGTTAGGTCCCTTACTGCGACGGTTGGTTTACTCTCCAAATGTTAGGGCCCTTACTACGACGGTTGGTTTACTGTCTCAATTTTAGGGCCCTTACTACGACGGTTGGTTTACTGTCTCAATGATAGGTCCATTACTACGACGGATGGTTTACTGTCTCAATGTTAGGTCCCTTACTATGACGGTTGGTTTACTGTCTCAATCTTAGGGCCCTTACTACAACGGTTGGTTTACTGTCTCAATGTTAGGTCCCTTACTACGACGGTTGGTTTACTGTCTCAATGTTAGGGCCCTTACTACGACGGTTGGGATACTGTCTCAATGTTAGGTCCATTAATACAAGGTTGGTTTACTGTCTCAATGTTAGGTCCCTTACTACGACGGTTGGTTAACTGTCTCAATATTAGGGCCCTTACTATGACGGTTGGTTTACTGTCTCAATGTTAGGTCCCTTACTACGACGGTTGGTTTACTGTCTCAATGTTAGGTCCCTTACTACGACGGTTGGTTTACTGTCTCAATGTTAGGTCCCTTACTATGACGGTTGGTTTACTGTCTCAATGTTAGGTCCATTACTATGATGGTTGGTTTACTGTCTCAATGTTAGGTCCATTAATACAAGGTTTGGTTTACTGTCTCAATGTTAGGGCCCTTACTACAACGGTTGGTTTACTGTCTCAATGTAAGGTCCCTTACTACGACGGTTGGTTTACTGTCTCAACGTTAGGGCCCTTACTACGACGGTTGGTTTACTGTCTCAATGTTAGGGCCCTTACTACGACGGTTGGTTTAATGTCTCAATGTTAGGTCCCTTACTGCGACGGTTGGTTTACTCTCTAAATGTTAGGGCCCTTACTACGACGGTTGGTTTACTGTCTCAATGTTAGGTCCATTAATACAAGGTTTGGTTTACTGTCTCAATGTTAGGGCCCTTACTACGACGGTTGGTTTACTGTCTCAATGTTAGGTCCCTTACTACGACGGTTGGTTTACTGTCTCAATGTTAGGGCTCTTACTACGACGGTTGGTTTACTGTCTCAATGTTAGGTCCATTAATACAAGGTTGGTTTACTGTCTCAATGTTAGGTCCCTTACTACGACGGTTGGTTAACTGTCTCAATGTTAGGGCCCTTACTATGACGGTTGGTTTACTGTCTCAATGTTAGGTCCCTTACTACGACGGTTGGTTTACTATCTCAATGTTAGGTCCCTTACTATGACGGTTGGTTTACTGTCTCAATGTTAGGTCCATTACTATGACGGTTGGTTTACTGTCTCAATGTTAGGTCCCTTACTACGACGGTTGGTTTACTGTCTCAATGTTAGGTCCCTTACTACAACGGTTGGTTTACTGTCTCAATGTTAGGTCCCTTACTACGACGGTTGGTTTACTGTCTCAACGTTAGGGCCCTTACTACGACGGTTGGTTTACTGTCTCAACGTTAGGTCCCTTACTACGACGGTTGGTTTACTATCTCAATGTTAGGGCCCTTACTACGACGGTTGGTTTAATGTCTCAATGTTTGGTCCCTTACTGCGACGGTTGGTTTACTATATCAATGTTAGGGCCCTTACTACAACGGTTTGTTTAATGTCTCAATGTTAGGTCCCTTACTGCGACGGTTGGTTTACTCTCTAAATATTAGGCCCTTACTACAACGGTTGGTTTACTGTCTCATTGTTATGTCCATTAATACAAGGTTGGATTACTTTCTCAATGTTAGGTCCCTTACTACGACGGTTGGTTTACTGTCTCAATGTTAGGTCCCTTAATACGGTGGTTGGTTTACTGTCTCAATGTTAGGTCCCTTACTACGCCGGTTGGTTTACTGTCTCAATGTTAGGTCCCTTACTACGACGGTTGGTTTACTGTCTCAATGTAAGGCCCTTGCTATGACGGTTGGTTTACTGTCTCAATGTTAGGTCCCTTACTACGACGGTTGGTTTACTGTATCAATGTTAGGTCCCTTACTACGACGGTTGGTTTACTGTCTCAATGTTAGGTCCCTTACTATGACGGTTGGTTTACTGTCTCAATGTTAGGGCCATTACTATGACGGTTGGTTTACTGTCTCAATGTTAGGTCCATTTATAAAAGGTTTGGTTTACTGTCTCAATGTTAGGGCCCTTAGTACGACTGTTGGTTTACTGTCTCAATGTTAGGTCCCTTACTACGATGGTTGGTTTACTGTCTCAATGTTAGGTCCCTTACTACGACGGTTGGTTTACTGTCTCAATGTTAGGTCCCTTACTACGACGGTTGGTTTACTGTCTCAACGTTAGGGCCCTTACTACGACGGTTGGTTTACTGTCTCAATGTAAGGCCCTTACTACGACGGTTGGTTTACTGTCTCAATGTTAGGTCCCTTACTACGATGGTTGGTTTACTGTCTCAATGTTAGGTCCCTTACTACGACGGTTGGTTTACTGTCTCAATGTTAGGTCCCTTACTATGACGGTTGGTTTACTGTCTCAATGTTAGGGCCCTTACTACGACGGTTGGTTTACTGTCTCAATGTTAGGTCCCTTACTACAACGGTTGGTTTACTGTCTCAATGTTGGTCCCTTACTACGACGGTTGGTTTACTGTCTCAACGTTAGGTCCCTTACTACAACGGTTGGTTTACTGTCTCAATGTTAGGTCCCTTACTACGACGGTTGGTTTACTGTCTCAATGTTAGGTCCCTTACTGCGACGGTTGGTTTACTCTCCAAATGTTAGGGCCCTTACTACGACGGTTGGTTTACTGTCTCAATTTTAGGGCCCTTACTACGACGGTTGGTTTACTGTCTTAATGATAGGTCCATTACTACGACGGATGGTTTACTGTCTCAATGTTAGGTCCCTTACTATGACGGTTGGTTTACTGTCTCAATGTTAGGGCCCTTACTACAACGGTTGGTTTACTGTCTCAATGTTAGGTCCCTTACTACGACGGTTGGTTTACTGTCTCAATGTTAGGGCCCTTACTACGACGGTTGGTTTACTGTCTCAATGTTAGGTCCATTAATACAAGGTTGGTTTACTGTCTCAATGTTAGGTCCCTTACTACGACGGTTGGTTAACTGTCTCAATATTAGGGCCCTTACTATGACGGTTGGTTTACTGTCTCAATGTTAGGTCCCTTACTACGACGGTTGGTTTACTCTCTCAATGTTAGGTCCCTTACTACGTCGGTTGGTTTACTGTCTCAATGTTAGGTCCCTTACTATGACAGTTGGTTTACTGTCTCAATGTTAGGTCCATTACTATGACGGTTGGTTTACTGTCTCAATGTTAGGTCCATTAATACAAGTTTTGGTTTTCTGTCTCAATGTTAGGGCCCTTACTACGACGGTTGGTTTACTGTCTCAATGTTAGGTCCTTTACTACAACGGTTGGTTTACTGTCTCAATGTTAGGTCCCTTACTACGACGGTTGGTTTACTGTCTCAACGTTAGGGCCCTTACTACGACGGTTGGTTTACTGTCTCAACGTTAGGTCCCTTACTACGACGTTTGGTTTACTATCTCAATGTTAGGGCCCTTACTACGATGGTTGGGTTAATGTCTCAATGTTAGGTCCCTTACTGCGACGGTTGGTTTACTATCTCAATGTTAGCGCCCTTACTACGACGGTTAGTTTAATGTCTCAATGTTAGGTCCCTTACTGCGACGGTTGGTTTACTCTCTAAATATTAGGGCCCTTACTACAACGGTTGGCTTACTGTCTCATTGTTAGGTCCATTAATACAAGGTTGGTTTACTTTCTCAATGTTAGGTCCCTTACTACGACGGTTGGTTTACTGTCTCAATGTTAGGTCCCTTACTATGATGGTTGGTTTACTGTCTCAATGTTAGTTCCCTTACTACGACGGTTGGTTTACTGTCTCAATGTTAGGTCCCTTACTACGACGGTTGGTTTACTGTCTCAACGTTAGGGCCCTTACTACGACGGTTGGTTTACTGTCTCAATGTAAGGCCCTTACTACGACGGTTGGTTTACTGTATCAATGTTAGGTCCCTTACTACGACGGTTGGTTTACTGTCTCAATGTTAGGTCCCTTACTACGACGGTTGGTTTACTGTCTCAATGTTAGGTCCCTTACTACGACGGTTGGTTTACTGTCTCAATGTTAGGGCCCTTACTACGACGGTTGGTTTACTGTCTCAATGTTAGGGCCCTTACTACGACGGTTGGTTTACTGTCTCAATGTTAGGTCCATTAATACAAGGTTGGTTTACTGTCTCAATGTTAGGTCCCTTACTACGACGGTTGGTTTACTGTCTCAATGTTAGGTCCATTACAGTTTTTTCTGAATGCTTAAGCGCTAATCGTGATTCTTGTAGCACAATTTCTAAAACTATTAATACGTATAGCAAAACCACTCACTTAGTTTGCAGGAGGCCGAGGAGGCCGAGGGAGAGGACGTGGAGTTGAAGAAGTTGGAGGAAGAGGACGTGGAGTTGAAGAAGCGAGAGGGTTAGAGGAAGTTAGAGGAAGAGGACAAGGAGGAGCAAGAAGAGGACGAGGAGGGGAAAGAGGAAGGGTAAGAAGAGTAAGAAATAGAATAACTGATGACATCAGAGCTACAATAGTGGACCATGTCATCAACCATGGGATGACCCTGAGGGAAGCTGGCCAACGGGTTCAGCCTAATTTGAGCCGCTACACTGTGGCAAGCATCATTAGGACATTTCGAAATGAGAATCGGTAACTACTTTGTAGCACTGCCATACTCTAATGAGAAACACAACAGTACCATACATGCAAAAATACTGAAATTGTTACTTTACAGAATTGCTAGACGTCCAGATGTTGGGGGCAGAGGAAGAATGCAAGAGACCCATATAGTGAACATGGTGATTGCCAATAATGCAATAAGACTGCGCGAAATACAGCAGCGCATAATTGATAATGACACCATCTTTCAAAATATACACAGTGTAAGTATTTCTGCACTAAGTCGTTTACTTGTGCGCCACAGAATAAGAATGAAGCAAATTTACAGAGTTCCTTTCGAGAGAAACACAGAACGTGTAAAGCAACTGCGATATGACTATGTGCAGGTAAGCTATAGTGTCATTGGTTCTGAATTTGGAAGTGCATACTGTAGTGCTGTGCATGGGCCTGATGTGTTGCATTTGTTTTGTCTTGTCCAGAGAGTGATGGAACTAGAAGCAGATGCCATGGGACATGAGCTACTTTTTGTAGATGAGGCCGGTTTTAACCTCAGTAAAACCAGGAGACGTGGCAGGAACATTATTGGACACCGTGCCATCATCAATGTCCCAGGACAACGTGGTGGTAACATAACCATGTGTGCAGCTATAAGCCAAAATGGTGTTGTTCACCATCATGCAACCTTAGGCCCATACAACACTGCACACATTATTGCATTCCTGGACACCTTACATGACATGCTCACTGTTCAGAGACCAGAGCATACCCGATATGTCATCATATGGGACAATGTTAGTTTCCATAGGGCTGCTTTGGTCCGCAACTGGTTTACAGACCACCCATTCTTCATGGCACTCAACCTCCCTCCATACTCTCCATTCTTAAATCCCATCGAGGAGTTCTTCTCTGCCTGGCGCTGGAAAGTGTACGACCGTCATCCTCATCAACAGGTAGCCCTTTTACAGGCAATGGAGGAGGCATGTGGAGATATTGACCAGGCATCATGTCAGGCCTGGATACGGCATTCAAGGAGATATTTTCCCCGGTGCCTTGGACTGGAGGATATCGCATGCGATGTGGACGAAATTTTGTGGCCGGACCCAGAAAGACGACATGATGTAGGCTGATTGTTTTTTCTTTTTTTTGTGAAATTACTATTTTGTGTTCTGACTTTGTCTTGGTTTTGATGAGTGTGAATAAACACCAATACTTGAAGTTTGGATCCTTGTATGTTTACATGACACTATGACAAAAGTCTGACCTCAAATTGACATCTGTACACAGAGAAAGCAAAAGCCAGATGTGTTTTGTATTCATACCATCAGTGTGTAGTTGGCACATTGTGTGCTTAGTAGATGATGGCTTGTGTTTACTGTTTGATACGAAAACATCATTTTTAAGAAGGTGTGAAGAGTTAATCTAGCTGTGTTCGCTTTTGCAAGAGAACTACAATGTTTTGATAATTGGGTGAAAGGTTTTCTTATTTGTGTGTAGAGTTTTGCAAAAATAGCCAATAGTTACAAAAAATGTGCTTAACCAATCTGTAACGATCCCGGCAGTCTGAGTCGGGTCCTGTCTGTGTACTAGTTTTTCTGCTCGTGATCTCCAGTTTCCCGAGGGTTCTGGAACGCTCCCTGCCTGGTTGCCGGGCAACGTTGCTAGGCGGGAGCTCTCTTGATTTCCGCACCTGCACCCCATCAGCAATCTGCACACCTGGTCCTGATCATCACCCTTCTTAGGCTCTGGCCTAACATCCATTCCCTGCCGGATCGTTAGCCATGAACAGTATGTTTATCAGCGGATCAGTCTTAGAGCTTAGAGCATTAGTTTTGTTGTTTTGCACCTTGTTTGCTTGTTGTATGCTTACCTCCGTTTTGTTCTCCCTGCAGTCACTCGTCCGGAACCTTCACCCAACCTCTGCCTGATGGTCGGCGGCTGCCGAGCCATCATTGGATCAACTACTGCACCCTCAACAACTCATCCACGCCGCCCGCTCTGTTCCCTGGATTATTCAGCAGCACTCGTGGATCAGTTAAATAAACACTCACCTTTGACACCACTTACCTTGTCCTGGTCTGCTTCTGGGTTCTGGCTTAGTAAACCGTGACAGAACGATCCGGCCAGTAATGAACCCAGCGGACCTGGACTCTGTTCGCCATGCCATTACCCATCAGGAGAAGATGTTGGGCCATCATAGCACGGTACTACAGGAGATCGCGTTGTCAGTTCGGAACCTTTCTACCGGTCTGACGGAGGTCCAGAACCAGCGCAAGTTTCCGGTGGAGGATCCACTACCGGTTTCACCCATCTCGCCTGCCGCTTCTGGAGCTGTGTCCTTCCGTGAGCCCAAGGTTCCGACGCCGGATAAATATGAGGGGGAGCTGGGAAGATGCCGTTCCTTCCTTATGCAGTGTGGATTAGTGTTCGATCTACAGCCCTACTCTTATGCCACAGACAAAGCTAGGATAGCCTTTGTGATTGAGTTGCTGCGTGGTCGAGCGCTGGAGTGGGCTTCAGCCGTTTGGGAACGACAGGATCCCTGCATGGCTTCATACCAGGGGTTCACGGCCGAGATGAGGAAGCTCTTCGACCATTCCGTCCGAGGGAGGGACGCAGCTAGGCGCCTGTTTTCGCTTCGCCAAGGAACTCGCAGCGTGGCCGACTTCGTGATCGAGTTCAAGACGTTGGCTGTGGAGAGTGGGTGGAATGAGGAGTCTCTGCAAGCGGCCTTTTACCAGGGTCTGTCGGAGCAGCTCAAGGATGAGTTGATCTCCTATCCGGAGCCTAGTGACCTGGACAGCTTGGTAGCCTTGTCTATTCGGGTGGATAATCGAGTCCGAGAGCGAAGGAGGGAGAAGCAATGGGTCCCGTCCAACCGATCAGCTTCTCAGGTTCCAGTCGGGTCGGGGATTGGACCAGAATACGTCGATCATCGTCCACCACACAGGATTAGTGGAGAGGTCCTGTCTCCCGATTCTGAACCCATGCAAGTGGGGCGGCACGGGTTAACCAAGGAGGAGCGCCAACACAGACGTAGGACTAACTGTTGCCTCTACTGTGGTGGTTCGGGACATTACCTCGCCACTGGTTCCCGGCGGTCGTCAAACTGCGCGGCTCGCTAAAGTTGGGAGGACTTTTAGCGAGCCAGTTTCGACCTCTCAATACCTCTGTCAGACCCCGTTTCCCGGCTACCCTTATGAACAGGAATCAGAGCTTAGCGATTAACGCTTTATCGATTCAGGTGCCGATGGAAGCTTTCTTGATGCCGAGTTGGTGGAACAGCTGGGGCTTTCCAAGGAGCAATTGCCGGAAGCCATTGAAGCTACCACTCTGGACGGCAGTAGTCTGGCACGTATCACGATGAGGACTGAACCGGTTAAGATGCTGTTGTCGGGGAATCATTCTGAGATGATTTCATTCTTCATTCTGCCGTCTTCCCATGTTCCTCTGGTCCTTGGATACCCCTGGCTGAAGGAACACAATCCCACGTTCGATTGGGTGACGGGCAAGGTAACGAGTTGGAGCCTTGATTGTCATGCTAACTGTCTCAAGACTGCCTGTCCCCATTCGGTTCCCAGTCAGGTGATTGAGGCTAAACCCCCCAGATTTGTCCCTGGTTCCCGAGACATATCACGATTTGGGGGAAGTGTTCAGTAAGCAGAAGGCTCTGTCACTCCCTCCCCCACCGACCATATGATTGTGCCATCAACCTGTTCCCTGGAGCTGTCTACCCCAAGGGAAGGTTATACAGTATCTCCCGACCTGAACGTGAGGCTTTGGAGACCTACATCAAGGAGTCCCTAGCTGCTGGTCTCGTTCGGTCCCTCGTCATCACCCCTGGGGGCAGGATTCTTCTTTGTGGGTAAGAAGGATGGCTCTCTTCGACCGTGTATTGATTATCGGGGGTTGAATGACATCACGGTCAAGAACAAGTATCCCCTGCCCTTGATGAGTTCTGCCTTCGACTCCTTACAGGGTGCTACGGTGTTCACCAAGCTAGACCTACGCAATGCGTATCACATGGTCCGGATCAGAGAGGGGGACGAGTGGTTGACGGGTTTCAATACACCGATGGGTCACTTCGAGTATCAGGTGATGCCGTTTGGACTGACCAATGCTCCAGCGGTATTCCAGAGTATGGTGAACGACGTCCTGAGAGATATGATCGGTCTCTTTGTGTTTGTTTACCTGGATGACATTCTGATCTTCTCGAAGGAACCTTCCGACCACGTCCAGCATGTCCGGCAGGTTCTGCAGCGATTGTTGGAGAATCGCCTGTTCGTGAAGGCCGAGAAGTGCGAGTTTCACGCCCACACGACATCCTTTCTCGGGTACATCATCTCCAGGGGAGAGATTAGGATGGACCAGGAGAAGGTTAGAGCGGTTCTGGAATGGGCCCAGCCCGGTACGAGATTGCAGCTCCAGAGATTTTTGGGGTTTGCGAATTTCTACCGCAGATTCATCCGGGATTACAGCCGTGTGGCCGCTCCGTTAACTGCCTTGACTTCCAGTATCAGGACCTTCAAGTGGAATCCGGAGGCGGATCGAGCGTTTCTGGATTTGAAGAGGCGATTCACCAACGCACCGATTCTCTCTCAACCGGACACGGCCCGTCAGTTCGTCGTTGAAGTGGACGCGTCTGATGTGGGAGTTGGCGCCATCCTGTCGCAGCGATGCTCCACGGACAGTAAACTCCATCCCTGCGCCTACTACTCTCGTCGCCTTTCGCCTGCGGAGAGGAATTACGATGTGGGTAACCGGGAGCTTCTCGCGGTGAAACTTGCCTTGGAGGAGTGGCGCCACTGGTTGGAGGGGGCGGAGCAACCGTTTATTGTCTGGACTGACCACAAGAATCTTGCTTACGTGCAATCGGCTAGACGTCTCAACTCCCGTCAGGCCAGGTGGGCGTTGTTTTTCGGACGCATTCAATTTTTCCCTGACGTTCCGACCTGGATCTAAGAACGGCAAGGCGGACGCCTTGTCCCGGATGTTCTCCAAAGACGGAAGAGAGTGGGTCCAAGACCGAGACAATTCTCCCCCGGAACTGCGTCGTGGGAGCAGTTAGGTGGAAGATTGAGGAGGAGGTGATGGCGGCCCTTCGGACGCAGCCCGGTCCCGGTAACGGGCCACCCGGTCGGTTGTTTGTGCCTGAGTCGGGTTCGTCCTGCTGTCCTCAAATGGTCCCACGCCAGCAAGATGGCTTGTCACCCTGGCGTGGCTCGGACGATGGCGTTTCTTCGCAGACGTTTTTGGTGGCCTGCCATGGCCGAGGATACTCGGGGTTTTGTTGCTGCCTGTCCAGTGTGTGCGCAGAATAAGAGTACCAATCGGCCCAGCTCTGGACTACTTCACCCCCTTCCTATTCCCCGGCGACCATGGTCGCATCTGGCCCCTGGACTTTGTCACTGGGTTGCCCGCTTCTGAGGGGAACACGGTCGTTCTGACTATCGTGGACAGATTCAGCAAGTTCGCCCACTTTGTGCCAATTGCCAAGCTTCCCTCTGCCTCGGAGACGTCCGAGATCCTGGTTAGGGAGGTTTTCAGGGTCCACGGTTTGCCCAGTGATATCGTTTCCGACCGTGGCCCTCAGTTCACCTCTGCTGTCTGGAAGTCCTTCTGTTTGGCCATTGGAGCTACAGTCAGTCTCACATCTGGTTTTCACCCCCAATCTAATGGTCAGGCGGAGAGAGCCAACCAGAAGATGGAATCCACGCTACGCTGCCTGGTCTCGTCCAACCCCACCTCCTGGGTCTCTCAGTTGCCTTGGGTTGAGTATGCCCACAATACTCTCCCTACATCTGCCACTGGGATGTCTCCCTTCCAGTGCCTGTATGGCTACCAACCTCCCTTGTTCCCTTCTCAGGAGAAGGAGCTCTCAGTGCCTTCTGTTCAGGCCCATATTCGTCGTTGCCACCGGACCTGGCATCGGGCCAGAAAGGCACTCCTTAGAGTTTCGGACCGGTATCAGCTCCAGGCGAATCGTCGCTTCGGATCCCCGCTCCCACCTATACCATCGGAGATAGGGTCTGGTTGGCCACACGGGATCTTCCTTTACGGACTGAGTCTAGGAAGTTGTTACCGAAGTTCATTGGTCCGTTTGTGGTGGAGAAGGTGATCAATCCGGTGGCAGTTCGACTCAAACTACCGAGGACGCTCAGAGTCCATCCCACCTTTCATGTCTCCTGCCTCAAGCCTGTTTTCCTCAGTCCTCTGTTGCCTCCTCCGCCTCCTCCTCCTCCTCCTCGGATGATCGGAGGTGGTCCTGCCTACACGGTGCGACGCATCATGGATTCCAGACGGCGGGGCCGGGGTTTCCAGTATCTCGTGGACTGGGAGGGGTATGGTCCTGAAGAGAGGAGTTGGATTCCGCGGCGACAGATCCTAGATGCTGACCTCATTCGTGACTTCACCGCCTCCATCCTGGCGCTCCGGGAGTCCGCCCGGTGGCGTTCGCCGGAGGGGGGTACTGTAACGATCCCGGCAGTCTGAGTCGGGTCCTGTCTGTGTACTAGTTTTTCTGCTCGTGATCTCCAGTTTCCCGAGGGTTCTGGAACGCTCCCTGCCTGGTTGCCGGGCAACGTTGCTAGGCGGGAGCTCTCTTGATTTCCGCACCTGCACCCCATCAGCAATCTGCACACCTGGTCCTGATCATCACCCTTCTTAGGCTCTGGCCTAACATCCATTCCCTGCCGGATCGTTAGCCATGAACAGTATGTTTATCAGCGGATCAGTCTTAGAGCTTAGAGCATTAGTTTTGTTGTTTTGCACCTTGTTTGCTTGTTGTATGCTTACCTCCGTTTTGTTCTCCCTGCAGTCACTCGTCCGGAACCTTCACCCAACCTCTGCCTGATGGTCGGCGGCTGCCGAGCCATCATTGGATCAACTACTGCACCCTCAACAACTCATCCACGCCGCCCGCTCTGTTCCCTGGATTATTCAGCAGCACTCGTGGATCAGTTAAATAAACACTCACCTTTGACACCACTTACCTTGTCCTGGTCTGCTTCTGGGTTCTGGCTTAGTAAACCGTGACACAATCAGAAAAAACTGTAATAGAAATCACAACCGCTCCTCTGTGTGATATATGTAATCAAGGTGCCTTGGGCTCCTTTAATCATATGTACTGGGAGTGACCAGGGGACATGTTTTGGAAAGAGCTATCCTCATACCTTGTTCCCCCAAACTGTTATTACTGAATAATAATTCACCACTGTCATTACAACAAAGACGTATAATGTTGTCAGGTTGGAAGGCAGCTAAAAAGATGTTGGAACTAAGATGGGCAACCACCACACCTCATTGGATTAGCACTTTTATAGATATAATTTATTTAGAGCTATCCACTGCTAGGATCCATGGGGCTAGCCAAACAACAATTGCAGCTGAAAACAGAAAATAACTCCTGTAGTTGGTTTTACCCAACAGATTGCCCATTCATGATCATTTCGTGCAAATGTGTACCTGTACTGATTTTATTATTATACTTGTATTTACCTGCAATAAGTGGTTTCCATAATATACTGATATACAGTGGAGAGAACAAGTATTTGATACATTGCCGATTTTTCAGGTTTTCCTACTTACAAAGCATGTAGAGGTCGGTAATTTTTATCATAGGTACACTTCAACTGTGAGAGATGGAATCTTAAACAAAAATCCAGAAAATCACATTGTATGATTTTTAAGTAATTAATTTGCATTTTATTGCATGACATAAGTATTTGATCACCTACCAACCAGTAAGAATTCCGGCTCTCACAGACCTGTTAGTTTTTCTTTAAGAAGCCCTCCTGTTCTCCACTCATTACCTGTATTAACTGCACCTGTTTGAACTCGTTACCTGTATAAAAGACACCTGTCCACACACTCAATCAAGGACTCCAACCTCTCCACAATGGCCAAGACCAGAGAGCTGTGTAAGGACATCAGGGATAAAATTGTAGACCTGCACAAGGCTGGGATGGGCTACAGGACAATAGGCAAGCAGCTTGGTGAGAAGGCAACAACTGTTGGCGCAATTATTAGAAAATGGAAGAAGTTCAAGATGACGGTCAATCATCCTCGGTCTGGGGCTCCATGCAAGATCTCACCTCGTGGGGCATCAATGATCATGAGGAAGGTGAGGGATAAGCCCAGAACTACACGGCAGGACCTGGTCAATGACCTGAAGAGAGCTGGGACCACAGTCTCAAAGAAAACCATTAGTAACACACTACGCCGTCATGGATTAAAATCCTGCAGCGCACGCAAGTTTCCCCTGCTCAAGCCAGCGCATGTCCAGGCCCGTCTGAAGTTTGCCAATGACCATCTGGATGATCCAGAGGAGGAATGGGAGAAGGTCATGTGGTCTGATGAGACAAAAATATAGCTTTTTGGTCTAAACTCCACTCACCGTGTTTGGAGGAAGAAGAAGGATGAGTACAACCCCAAGAACACCATCCCAACCGTGAAGCATGGAGGTGGACACATCATTCTTTGGGGATGCTTATCTGCAAAGGGGACAGGACGACTGCACCGTATTGAGGAGAGGATGGATGGGGCCATGTATTGTGAGATCTTGGCCAACAATCTCCTTCCCTCAGTAAGAGCATTGAAGATGGGTCGTGGCTGGGTCTTCCAGCATGACAACGACCCGAAACACACAGCCAGGGCAACTAAGGAGTGGCTCCGTAAGAAGCATCTCAAGGTCCTGGAGTGGCCTAGCCAGTCTCCAGACCTGAACCCAATAGAACATCTTTGGAGGGAGCTGAAAGTCCGTATTGCCCAGCGACAGCCCCGAAACCTGAAGGATCTTTAGAAGGTCTGTATGGAGGAGTAGGCCAAAATCCCTGCTGCAGTGTGTGCAAACCTGGTCAAGACCTACAGGAAACATATGATCTCTGTAATTGCAAACAAAGGTTTCTGTACCAAATTTTAAGTTCTGCTTTTCTGATGTATCAAATACTTATGTCATGCAATAAAATGCAAAATTAATTACTTAAAAATCATACAATGTGATATTCTGGATTTTTGTTTTAAATTCCGTCTCTCACAGTTGAAGTGTACCTATGATAAAAATTACAGACCTCTACATGCTTTGTAAGTAGGAAAACCTGCAAAATCGGCAGTGTATCAAATACTTGTTCTCCCCACTGTATATTTTAACAGTATTGTGTCTCTAGCTGTATAACCATTCCTGCTGCTATTTGTTCTTGTCTGTGTTCCTTTAAAAAAAAAAAAAAGTTTATCATAAAAAAAGTGCAAAGAGTTTCAACTGAAAATCAGAGACCAGGAAATCAAGTCACATGCTTCCACTGTGGCAAAGTAGGACATCATGTGTCAACATGCTGGTGGAAGGACATGGATTGTCCAGCCTGTGGTAAAAAGGAACATCAGGCTTCTACATGCTGGTGGAAGGACATGGATTGTCCAGCCTGTGGTAAAAAGGGCCACATCGAACAAGTCTCCAGAAACAAAAAGAGATCAGACTGAAAACAAGAAGCAGACATTCCAAAGAAAGACACATAGACATGTTCACACTGTTGAGTAAGAGAACACTGAGGTGAGTGACTCATCAGACGAGGAAGTCACACTGAAAATCCTGACTTTTTCCTGGCGGGCCTCATGGCTACTATGTCTCCCCCTTGCTAGAGGGACAGCCGGTGCGTATGGAGCTTGACACAGGGGCAGCTGTATCTCTTGTGTCAGAAAAAATACACTGAAACATCTTCCACTTCAACCAGCGCACCTCGTGTTAAAGACTTACACAGGTGAATCTGTCGCTGTGAGAGACATCACTGATGTCACAGTTCAGGTAAACAGACAAACTGAAAAGATGCCACTCTATGTTGTGAAAGGAGACTATGCATCACTACTGGGATGTTCATAGTTGGAGAAAATCACACTGGACTGGCCATCAGTGCATACAATGACACATGGAGACACAGACCTACCTGCCATCTTAAAGAAACAGACGTATTTAATGGACAGCTGGGTAGTATGAACAACATTACAGGGAAGCTTAGCATTAAGCCAGACAGCAAACCAACTTTTCTGAAAGCAGGACCTGTACATTATGCTATCAGACCAAAAGTCGAGGCTGACTTGGAGGCTTTAGTCAACAACAAAGTACTGGAGTCGGTCAGCATGAGTGAATGCATGAGCAACACCCATCTACCAGTCCTTAACACTAGAACCGCCTGTTCTTTCATTTACATTTACATTTACGTCATTTAGCAGACGCTCTTATCCAGAGCGACTTACAAATTGGTGCATTCCACTTTATAGCCAGTGGGACAACCACATTACATTATTATTTTTTATTATTATTATTTATTTATTTTTTGGGGGGGGTTGGGTTAAGGGTGGGGTAGAAGGATTACTTTATCCTATCCCAGGTATTCCTTAAAGAGGTGGGGTTTCAAATGTCTCCGGAAGGTGGTGAGTGACTCCGCTGTCCTGGCGTCGTGAGGGAGCTTGTTCCACCATTGGGGTGCCAGAGCAGCGAACAGTTTTGACTGGGCTGAGCGGGAACTATGCTTCCGCAAAGGAAGGGGAGCCAGCAGGCCAGAGGTGGATGAACGCAATGCCCTCGTTTGGGTGTAGGGACTGATCAGAGCCTGAAGGTACGGAGGTGCCGTTCCCCTCACAGCTCCATAGGCAAGCACCATGGTCTTGTAACTGATGCAAGCTTCAACTGGAAGCCAGTGGAGTGTGCGGAGGAGCGGGGTGACGTGAGAGAACTTGGGAAGGTTGAACACCAGACGGGCTGCGGCATTCTGGATGAGTTGTAGGGGTTTAATGGCACAGGCAGGGAGCCCAGCCAACAGCGAGTTGCAGTAATCCAGACGGGAGATGACAAGTGCCTGGATTAGGACCTGTGCCGCTTCCTGTGTAAGGCAGGGTCGTACTCTCCGAATGTTGTAGAGCATGAACCTACAGGATCGGGTCACCGCCTTGATGTTAGTGGAGAATGACAGGGTGTTGTCCAGGGTCACGCCAAGGCTCTTCGCACTCTGGGAGGAGGACACAACGGAGTTGTCAACCGTGATGGCGAGATCATGGAACAGGCAGTCCTTCCCCGGGAGGAAGAGCGGCTCCGTCTTGCCAAGGTTCAGCTTGAGGTGGTGATCCGTCATCCATACTGATATGTCTGCCAGACATGCAGAGATGCGATTCGCCACCTGGTTATCAGAAGGGGGAAAGGAGAAGATTAGTTGTGTATCATCAGCGTAGCAATGATAGGAGAGGCCATGTGAGGATATGACAGAGCCAAGTGACTTGGTGTATAGCGAGAATAGGAGAGGGCCTAGAACTGAGCCCTGGGGGACACCAGTGGTGAGAGCACGTGGTGCGGAGACAGCTTCTCGCCACGCCACTTGGTAGGAGCAACCGGTCAGGTAGGACGCAATCCAAGAGTGAGCCGCGCTGGAGATGCCCAGCTCGGAGAGGGTGGTGAGGAGAATCTGATGATTCACAGTATCAAAGGCAGCAGACAGGTCTAGAAGGACAAGAGCAGAGGAGAGAGAGTTAGCTTTAGCAGTGCGGAGAGCCTCCGTGACACAGAGAAGAGCAGTCTCAGTTGAATGACCAGTCTTGAAACCTGACTGGTTTGGATCAAGAAGGTCATTCTGAGAGAGATAGCAAGAGAGTTGGCTAAAGACGGCACGCTCAATAGTTTTGGAGAGAAAAGAAAGAAGGGATACTGGTCTGTAGTTGTTGACATCAGAGGGATCGAGTGTTGGTTTTTTGAGAAGGGGTGCAACTCTCGCTCTCTTGAAGACGGAAGGGACATAGCCAGCGGTCAAGGATGAGTTGATCAGCGAGGTGAGGTAGGGGAGAAGGTCACCGGAGATGGTCTGGAGAAGAGAGGAGGGGATAGGGTCAAGCGGGCAGGTTGTTGGGCGGCCTGCAGTCACAAGTCGCAAGATTTTATCTGGAGAGAGAGGGGAGAAAGAAGTCAAAGCATAGGGTAGGGCAGTGTGAGCAGGACCAGCAGTGTCATTTGACTTAACAAACGAGGATCGGATGTCGTCAACCTTCTTTTCAAAGTGGTTGACGAAGTCATCCACAGAGAGGGAGGAGGGGGGAGGTGGGGAGGATTCAGCAGGGAGGAGAATGTGGCAAAGAGCTTCCTAGGGTTAGAGGCAGATGCTAGGAATTTAGAGTGGTAGAAAGTGGCCTTAGCAGCAGAAACAGATGAAGAAAATGTAGAGAGGAGGGAGTGAAAAGATGCCAGGTCCGCAGGGAGTCCGCTCAGCTGCCCGGAGCTCTGTTCTGTGAGCTCGCAATGAGTCATCAAGCCACGGAGCTGGAGGGGAGGACCGAGCCGGCCGGGAGGATAGGGGACATAGAGAGTCAAAGGATGCAGAAAGGGAGGAGAGGAGGGTTGATGAGGCAGAATCAGGAGATTGGAGGGAGAAGGATTGAGCAGAGGGAAGAGATGATAGGATGGAAGAGGAGAGAGTAGCGGGAGAGAGAGAGCGAAGGTTGCGACGGGCGCATTACCATCTGTGTAGGGGCAGAGTGAGTAGTGTTGGAGGAGAGCGAGAGAGAAAAGGATACAAAGTAGTGGTCGGAGACATGGAGGGGAGTTGCAGTGAGATTAGTAGAAGAACAGCATCTAGTAAAGATGAGATCAAGCGTATTGCCTGCCTTGTGAGTAGGGGGGGACGGTGAGAGGGTGAGGTCAAAAGAGGAGAGGAGTGGAAAGAAGGAGGCAGAGAGAAATGATTCAAATGTAGACGTAGGGAGGTTGAAATCCCCCAGATCCGTGAGGGGTGAGCCATCCTCAGGAAAGGAACTTATCAAGGCGTCAAGCTCATTGATGAACTCTCCAAGGGAACCTGGAGGGCGATAGATGACAAGGATATTAAGCTTAAATGGGCTAGTGACTGTGACAGCATGGAATTCAAATGAGGAGATAGACAGATGGGTTAGGGGAAAAATTGAGAATGTCCACTTGGGAGAGATGAGGATTCCTGTGCCACCACCCCGCTGACCAGATGCTCTCGGGGTATGCGAGAACACATGGTCAGACGAGGAGAGAGCAGTAGGAGTAGCAGTGTTTTCAGTGGTAATCCATGTTTCCGTCAGCGCCAAGAAGTCGAGGGACTGGAGGGCAGCATAGGCTGGGATGAACTCTGCCTTGTTGGCAGCAGAACGGCAGTTCCAGAGGCTGCCTGAGACCTGGAACTCCAGGTGGGTGGTGGGTGCAGGGACCACCAGGTTAGAGAGGCAGCAGCCACGCGGTGTGAGGCGTTTGTGTAGCCTGTGCGGAGAGGAGAGAACAGGGATAGTTAGAGGCATAGTTGACAGGCTGCAGCAAATGGCTACAATAATGCAGAGGAGATCGGAATGAAATGAACTAAACATCTGGGAAAGGAGAGAGCGGGGCCTCCCTCAGCACAACTCCCAAATATAACTCTCCCAACTTCCACCTCAGAAACTATAATTGTTGTAAACTACAGCGGTTCAATGTTTCTAGCAATAGACTAACTCAGTTTATTCAGCTAGCTAACTAGGTGCAGTATTATTCCATGAAAAACGTCCGGGCATCAAGTCATAAGACGCCACAGCCAGCTAGCATGCCGGACTCCAGCAACACGGTTTAGCGCCAATACTCGGCCACAACAAACCACCAGTGTATCAACACGCAAGCAGATCGTTCGTGTCCGTGTCTAACGTTGTGGGTTAGTCCCGACAGCTTGAGCGAGTCCGTCGTCAACTTATTCAGCCATACAGTGGGGGGAAAAAGTATTTAGTCAGCCACCAATTGTGCAAGTTCTCCCACTTAAAAAGATGAGAGAGGCCTGTAATTTTCATCATAGGTACACGTCAACTATGACAGACAAATTGAGAAAACAAATTCTCCAGAAAATCACATTGTATGGATTTTTTATGAATTTATTTGCAAATTATGGTGGAAAATAAGTATTTGGTCACCTACAAACAAGCAAGATTTCTGGCTCTCACAGACCTGTAACTTCTTCTTTAAGAGGCTCATCTGTCCTCCACTCGTTACCTGTATTAATGGCACCTGTTTGAACTTGTTATCAGTATAAAAGAC
This sequence comes from Coregonus clupeaformis, assembly GCF_020615455.1. Classification (NCBI taxonomy): domain Eukaryota; kingdom Metazoa; phylum Chordata; class Actinopteri; order Salmoniformes; family Salmonidae; genus Coregonus; species Coregonus clupeaformis. Next base: position 44,464,049 of record NC_059198.1, on the reverse strand, counting down.
ACCTGTCCACAACCTCAAACAGTCACACTCCAAACTCCACTATGGCCAAGACCAAAGAGCTGTCAAATGACACCAGAAACAAAATTGTAGACCTGCACCAGGCTGGGAAGACTGAATCTGCAATAGGTAAGCAGCTTGGTTTGAAGAAATAAACTGTGGGAGCAATTATTAGGAAATGGAAGACATACAAGACCACAGATAATCTCCCTCGATCTGGGGCTCCACGCAAGATCTCACCCCGTGGGTCAAAATGATCACAAGAACGGTGAGCAAAAATCCCAGAACCAAACGGGGGGACCTATTGAATGACCTGCAGAGAGCTGGGACCAAAGCAACAAAGCCTACCTTCAGTAACACACTACGCCGCCAGGGACTCAAATCCTGCAGTGCCAGACGTGTCCCCCTGCTTAAGCCAGTACATGTCCAGGCCCGTCTGAAGTTTGCTAGAGTGCATTTGGATGATCCAGAAGAGGATTGGGAGAATGTCATATGGTCAGATGAAACCAAAATAGAACTTTTTGGTAAAAACTCAACTTGTCGTGTTTGGAGGACAAAGAATGCTGAGTTGCATCCAAAGAACACCATACCTACTGTGAAGCATGGGGGTGGAAACATCATGCTTTGGGGCTGTTTTTTCTGCAAAGGGACCAGGACGACTGATCCGTGTAAAGGAAAGAATGAATGGGGCCATGTATCGGAGATTTTGAGTGAAAACTCCTTCCATCAGCAAGGGCATTGAAGATGAAACGTGGCTGGGTCTTTCAGCATGACAATGATCCCAAACACACCGCCCGGGCAACGAAGGAGTGGCTTCGTAAGAAGCATTTCAAGGTCCTGGAGTGGCCTAGCCAGTCTCCAGATCTCAACCCCATAGAAAATCTTTGGAGGGAGTTGAAAGTCTGTGTTGCCCAGCGACAGCCCCAAAACATCACTGCTCTAGAGGAGATCTGCATGGAGGAATGGGCCAAAATACCAGCAACAGTGTGTGAAAACCTTGTGAAGACTTACAGAAAACATTTGACCTGTGTCATTGCCAACAAAGGGTATATAACAAAGTATTGAGAAACTTTTGTTATTGACCAAATACTTATTTTCCACCATCATTTGCAAATAAATTCATAAAAAATCCTACAATGTGATTTTCTGGATTTTTTTTTCTCATTTTGTCTGTCATAGTTGACGTGTACCTATGATGAAAATTACAGGCCTCTCTCATCTTTTTAAGTGGGAGAACTTGCACAATTGGTGGCTGACTAAATACTTTTTTTCCCCACTGTAAGTACCCGCTAGAGAAAGTTACCAGGCGTCCACTTTAGCAAATGCATCAGATGCATGTCAACCAGCAAGGTGCAAGGTGTGCAAACATGGTTGATAAATAAACGCTTGATAAATAGTGCATAAACTATTGTAAATGATGAATTGCATGAAGAAATATTAGTGGAAATATATCAATAAAAAAATAACAACAATAGTTAATTATACAAAGTAAAAATAAAATCGGCCTGTAGCCTATTTCTGTTTCCCTTACAATAAAAACATTACAGTATAATCCATTTGATCAACTTTATTTGTAGATTCAATTAGTAATAGAGTTATAGTAATAAATAAAGTCCATTTTCAATTTATTTTGACAAAGTACAAACAACACAAATTATTATAATAATAATATAACCAGCCAGGTGCTCAGGTGAAATTATTTGCTGTATTCCTAAACAAAGCACCAGTGCATTAACAATTGTAAAGGATGAATTGCATAAATACATTTATGACAAGATGTAAAAACAATAATTTGTTGATTGTATCAGACACTGTACCGAGCCTTTACACATTAATCAATCACGTCTTCTCTTTATGCTTCGGGTCCACAAACAAATCAAATCGGTTGCCCTGCACACAGTTTTCATTGGCCTTGTTCGGTGTGCACCTGCCGACTTGACATTGTGTATTTTTCCCCAGTGGGAGCTGTGGTGCTTGGGGAAGAGGGAGAACAGGACCTGCTGTCTTGACATTGTGTATTTTTCCCCAGTGGGAGCTGTGGTTCTTGGGGAAGAGGGAGAACAGGACCTGCTGTCTTGGCGGCCTGCTTGCTGACTGGAGATTCTTTCTCTGCGTTCATGTGGTTCTCACAAAGCTCACATGCCAGATCCATGATGAAATGTCTCCTGCTGACTGTCTTGTCAAGGCATTGCTTGTACAACACGTGTTGATAGCAGTCATGTCGAGCACATTGTAGAACACCTCAACAGCCCAGCGGAGAGTACCCCCTTTTACAGAGTACAGTCAACAGGCCAGAGGTGAGTTGCCATCTGGTCGAGTGCATCCACATCAAACTTTTACATAAAATAAAATAGAATAGAAAAGGTTATAATTATATAGAATGATATTACTAATAGTAATAATATGAATGTAATAAAATAAAAGGGGATAATATTTGGTGTTTGGCAGATGGGAAGGCTATCTGTATATGGTAGAGATACTGTATGATACTTTGTGTGATTGTAGTCTGTCACTGTCTCCGGTTTCTTCTTCTGGTCACTGCAGGTGGCAACAGTGGGATGAATAGTGCCGAGGATGAAACACTTATTTATTTTACATCTGTACACCATGAGTGTTGCTTTACCACTCTCCATCACAACGTGAGTGTTGCTTTACCACTCTCCATCACACTGTGAGTGTTGCTTTACCACTCTCCATCACACTGTGAGTGTTGCTTTACAACTCTCCATCACACCGTGAGTGTTGCTTTACCACTCTCCATCACACTGTGAGTGTTGCTTTAACACTCTCCATCACACCGTGAGTGTTGCTTTACCACTCTCCATCACAGCGTGAGTGTTGCTTTAACACTCTCCATCACACCGTGAGTGTGCTTTACCACTCTCCATCACACCGTGAGTGTTGCTTTACCACTCTGCATCACACCGTGAGTGTTGCTTTAACACTCTCCATCACACCGTGAGTGTTGCTTTACCACTCTCCATCACAGCGTGAGTGTTGCTTTAACACTCTCCATCACACCGTGAGTGTGCTTTACCACTCTCCATCACACCGTGAGTGTTGCTTTACCACTCTGCATCACACCGTGAGTGTGCTTTACCACTCTCCATCACAGCGTGAGTGTTGCTTTAACACTCTCCATCACACCGTAAGTGTTGCTTTACCACTCTCCATCACACTGTGAGTGTTGCTTTATCACTCTCCGCAGATATGTTGTTTTGCTCAGAGGGGGGCTGCTTCTGCCTTTGTTTGTTCACTGTTCTGAGCAGGCTAGTCTTCTTAGCAATGAACTTGTCTGACAGGGAAATTGATGTGAAGAAGCTGTCCATGATCACAATTCTGCCTTTGCCCATGTAAGGCTCCACGTGTCTCAAAACCACAGTCAAACAGTGACTCACCCGCTGGCCTGGTTTCATCTTTCCCCAGATATGGAAAGACATTGAGCAAGTTGGTTTCGACATCTGCGGCTAACCAAAACTGAAGTCACATGCACCATTATCAGTTTATATCTGGTTTCTATTGGCCATTCATCCATTGTCAACAGAATAGCATGTTTTAATTTGATTATGTTGTTAGTTTCTGCTTAGTTGCCAGATAAATGCTGCCGCTGGAGTGGTCATGTGCTAAATACCTGGACAGCACAGATATTGTTGAGAAAAGTAAAATTTGGAAATAGAGCTGCACCTCTTGAATTTGGAGAGTTATTTGATAAAGGTAAGTGTCATAAAAACTGCAGAATATGCTCTTTCAGATACAGTACTATATAGAAATCACAATGTTTTACCTGCATGTGACTCTGAAGGAGGATTTGATACAAGATTACAAGATGCGTCCATCTCTTCATGTACAATTTGACAACTGATAATATTGTCACTCATCAGATTATTGTCAATTTAATCTGGTCTATAGGCTAACTCTTATCATGTATGAAATTAGTTTAGGTATAGTTCAGGTGTAGTTTTGATGGGCCGGCTGAGGCTGACTGGCATCACTTTGTTTCCTGCTCATCAACTTGGATAGACTCAAGGATATTATTCTAAAGGCCTTCTGCAACTCATAGCATGTTTTTTCGTTTCCCTTACAATTCATTTCATTAGTAATAGAGTTATAGTAAATAAAACAGTCCCATAAGAGCTTATTTTTTACAAAGTAAAACATAAAAGATATATATATATATATATATATATATATATATATATATATATATATATTTTTACATTCTATTTATTGGCATTTTTTACAATTTAACATTCAGCAAAATATGCCAGAGATAACAGCCCCGTTATTCCTTCCACCTACACAAAACAGCTCCATGGAATCACATGGTACCACACCTTTCCCTCCCCAACACATGAACACCGTCCTCCCTCCCCTCTACTGGTATTAGCTTCAATGATTAACAACAACAAAGGAAACAGAATGACCTTCACATTCAATGCTAGAAAATAAATGATTCACCGCAGAAACAAATAATATGAATATGAATAATACATTGATGAATAAAATAATACATGAGGCAGCTAAGGTGATGACTCTAGAAACTGCTGAAAGTCCCCCAAGACATCAGTCAATTCAAAGGGTTTATTACCTAAATTGTAGGTAATTTTTTCAGATGGAATATAGGAAGTTAGTTCTTTTAGCCACATCTGCTTGCTTGGCAGAGTGTCACTCTTCCATATAATAGCTGTGTATTTATTGGCTGCAATGACTGATAATTTGCTACCAATATTAACTGGTAGAACAGAGTCATCTCCAATATTAACTGGTAGAACAGAGTCATCTCCAATATTAACTGGTAGAACAGAGTCATCTCCAGTATTAGCTGGTAGAACAGTCATCTCCAATATTAACTGGTAGAACAGAGTCATCTCCAATATTAACTGGTAGAACAGAGTCATCTCCAATATTAACTGGTAGAACAGAGTCATCTCCAATATTAACTGGTAGAACAGAGACATCTCCAATATTAACTGGTAGAACAGGATCATCTCCAGTATTATCTGGTAGAACAAAGTCCTCCAGTATTAACTGGTAGAACAGAGTCATCTCCAGTATTAAATGGTAGAACAGAGGCATCTCCAATATTAACTGGTAGAACAGGGTCATCTCCAGTATTAACTGGTAGAACAGAGTCATCTCCAATATGAACTGGTAGAACAGAGTCATCTCCAGTATTAACTGGTAGAACAGAGACATCTCCAATATGAACTGGTAGAACAGGGTCATCTCCAGTATTAACTGGTAGAACAGAGTCATCTCCAATATTAACTGGTAGAACAGAGTCATCTCCAGTATTAACTGGTAGAACAGAGTCATCTCCAGTATTAACTGGTAGAACAGAGTCATCTCCAGTATTAACTGGTAGAACAGAGTCATCTCCAATATTAACTGGTGAGAACACAGTCATCTCCAAGAAGAACAAGGGAAGGATCTAGTGGTACAGTCATATTAGTGACCTGTGATAACATCTGAATAATATCTTCCCAATAATTGCCTAGTTCAGGACATAAACATATGCATAAGTGTGTCCACCTCCGTTTTACACCTTGGGCAAAATGATGAATATTTATAATTGATCTTATACAGTCTCTCTGGTGTAAAGTAGACACTATTTAAAATATTGAATTGCATCAACTTGTGTTAAATGAAAGACGCTGAGCATCTAAAAAGAGCTTTCCCCATTTCTCATCCTCAACAATGAGACTAAGGTCATCATGCCACTTCAAATAAAATAAAATAAAATGGTATTTGTCACTTGCGCCGAAACGCTTACTTACAAGCCCTTAACCAACAATGCAGTTTTAAGAAAAATAAGTGTTAAGTAAAAAATTGTTAAGTAAAAAATAACAGTAGCGAGGCTATATATACAGGGGGTACCGGTACAGAGTAAATGTGCGGGGGCACAGGTTAGTTGAGGTAATTGAGGTAATATGTACATTTAGGTAGAGCTAACATGACTATGCATAGATAATAAACAGAGAGTAGCAGCAGCGTAAAAGGGGGGAAGTGCAAATAGTCCAGGTAGCCATTTGATTAGCTGTTCAGGAGTCTTATGGCTTGGGGGTAGAAGCTGTTAAGAAGCCTTTTGGACCTAGACTTGGCGCTCCAGTAACGCTTGCCATGCGGTAGCAGAGAGAACAGTCTATGACTAGGGTGGCTGGAGACTTTGACAATTTTTAAGGCCTTCCTCTGACACTGCCTGGTATAGAGGTCCTGGATTGCAGGAAAGCTTGGCCCCAGTGATGTACTGGGCCTTTCGCACTACCCTCTGTAATGCCTTGCGGTCGGAGGCCGAGCAGTTGCCATACCAGGAAGTGATGCAACCAGTCAGGATGCTCTCGATGATGCAGCTGTATAACTTTTTGAGGATCTGAGGAGTCCAGGATTCAGTTGCAGAGGGAGGTGTTTAGTCCAAGGGTCCTTAGCTTAGTGATGAGCTTTGAGGGCACTGTGGTTTTGAACACTGAGCTGTAGTCAATGAATAGCATTCTCACGTAGGTGTTCCTTTTGTCCAGGTGGGATAGGGCAGTGTGGAATGCAATAGAGTTTGCATCATCTGTGGATTTGTTGGTGCGGTATGCAAATTGGAGTGGGTCTAGGGTTTCTGGAATAATGGTGTTGATGTGAGCCATGACCAGCCTTTCAAAGCACTTCATGGCTACAGATGTGAGTGCTACGGGTCGACAGTCGTTTTGGCAGGTTACCTTAGTGCTCTTGGGCACAGGGACTATGGTGGTCTGCTTGAAACATGTTGGTATTACAGACTCAGTCAGGGACAGGTTGAAAATATCAGTGAAGACACTTGCCAGTTGCTCAGCGCATGATCGCAGTGCCCGTCCTGGTAATCCGTCTGGCCCTGCAGCCTTGTGAATGTTGACCTGTTTAAAGGTCTTACTCACATCGGCTATGGAGAGCGTGATCACACAGTCGTCCGGAACAGCTGGTGCTCTCATGCATGCTTCAGTGTTGCTTGCCTCAAAGCGAGCATAGAAGTTATTTAGCTCTTCTGGTAGGCTTGTGTCACTGTGCAGCTTGCGGCTGTGCTTCCCTTTGTAGTCTGTAATAGTTTGCAAGCCCTGCCACATCCGACGAGCGTCGGAGACGGTGTAGTATGATTCAATCTTAGTCCTACATTGACGCTTTGCCTGTTTGATGGTTCATCGGAGGGCATAGCGGGATTTCTTATAAGCGTCCGGGTTAGAGTCCTGCTCCAATATAATGTAATATAATGCCTAACCTGTAGGTACTTGAAGAAATGAGTTTGAGGTAACTGAAAATGAGATCCCAGTTGTTGAAAGGATAGTAGTTCACATACTCTATACAGATGACCAAATGTTTTAATTCATTTGTTGAACAAAGAAAATATAATACCATCTCTCAGGGTTTTGGGTAAGATGGGGTTATTATAGAAAGGTGTTTGTTCATATATAGATCTAAGCCCTTCTGTTTGTTTACGGACTTCAATCAATATATTTCAAGTGTTTTTAACGAAAGGGTTGTTTATGAGACCTAGCAACGCTTTAGGTGGGCTACTATAAGGTATAGATGCCAATGTAACAGGGGACAGACACTCTTCCTCTATCTGTCTCCAAGAGGGTGAACTTGTTGTTGTATTTAGCCGTACCCATACAGCCTTTAACTGAGATGCCCAGTAATACAACTGGAAGTCAGGTAGAGCTCTCCTTATGAGTATGGTTAGCATAACATTGTGAGTTTCACTCTGGGGGGTGTTTCCCTTTCCACAGAAATGAAGAAACCTTCCTATTAAGTTGTTTGAAAAAAACTTTGGGAATAGGAAAGGGCAAGGTTTGAAAAAGGGACAAGAATTTTGGTAATATATTCATCTTTACACAATTGACCCGCCCAATAAGAGAAATGGGTCAATCCCACCATCTATCCAATTCTTCCCCAACCTTTTTGAGAAGTGGAGTGTAGTTCAGTTGATATGTCTTCATCATTTCAGAAGGAATTTGCAAGAAAACGGCTGGTCTAAGATTGGGTTCTGCATAGCTGCCCTGTTAAAAGGCATAATTATAGTCTTCAATAGGTTGATTTTATATCCTGAAAATGTCCCATATTCTTTCAGGATGTCAACTAATGCTCGGAGTGAAAAAGCGAAATGTCATCAGCATATAGAGAGACCTGATGTTGGCGCCCACCTATAGGAACACCATGGATGGATGGATGAGATCTAGAAGCTTCTGCCAGTGGCTCTATAGCCAAAGAAGAAAGGAGAGGACTAGCGGGGCAACCCTGTCTTGTGCCACGTGATCGGGAGAACTGGGAGGAAACATTTCCATTAGTCAGGATCTGAGCTACCGGACATTTGTACAGTCATCTAATCAGCCCTACATACTTAGGTCCAATATTCATCCTCTGTAAAACTTCAAACAGGTAGTTCCATTCTATGCGGTCAAAAGCTTTTTCCTCATCTAATGAAGCCGCCACTACAGGTTCTTGGTCATTCTCTACATAATGCATAATAATAAATCATCTTCTGATATTATCAGGAGATGAGTGGTTTCTTACAAAGCCTGTTTGGTCCATATCAATCAAGTCAGGAATAACTTTATCTAGTCTAACAGCTATGAGTTTTGCAAGAATCTTCTATGAAGAGTTCAATAAAGATATTGGTCAATACGACCCACAAAGCAGAGGATCTTTCCCAGGTTTTAACAAAACTGTGATCAGTGTTTGTTCCAGTGTGTCTGGGAGATTTTCTGTCTCTATGGCATAATTAAACATATTGCAAAGAGGCTCAATTAGTTTGGGTAAAAAGGATCTATAGAATTCAATAGGGAATCCGTCTAACCCTGGTGATTTCCCCCCAGCAGTGTTGAAAATGGATTCCCTAATATCCTCGGCTGTAATCTCTTTCTCTAAGTCCTCTCTTATCCTCATCAGTTAAAGCTTGTAAATTGAGTTTGTTCAAAAACTCCTGCATTGTGGCAGGGGCATCCCCTTCAGACTTATACAATGTTTCATACTCCTCCCTAAAGACTAGATGAATTTCCTCAGGACCCTGAACAACTGTGTTACTGGGTAGCTTAACAGTGCTAATAACTCTACTAGCTTCCTCTCTCCTTATCTGCCAAGCAACTTTCCTGCTTTATCTCCATGTTCATAGTAGTTTTGTTTTGTTCTCCTATGAGCATTTTCGCTTTGTGGGTCGTCAGGGTGTTATATTCCAATCGCTTTGAGTCAAATTTTTGTAGAGTTGAGTCGTCAAATGTTATACTATGTTCATTTTCCAGATCTCTAATTTCTTTCTCCAACGAATCTACTTGAGCCTTATACATCTTACGAGCACCTGAACTAAAGGAAATGATTTGCCCCCTCAGATATGCAAGGAGAGCATCCCATAAAATTAGGGGGAGGCAGAGTTGCTATTGGTGCTAAAAAAATATGTTGATATGAGTGTTCAGAAATGTTACAAATGTGGGATTATTTAGTAAGTATGTGCCAAACCTCCACCTTCTTGAGGGTGGTTGTGTTTTACTGACTGATAATGAAGCCAGCAGGGCAGAATGATCTGATATACATCTTGGTAAATACTTACACCCAGTAGTTAAACTTCCCTTGCCTGCAGGAATAAGAAATAAGTGGATTCTAGAGTCACTGTTATGGACAGGGCAGTACAATGAGTATTCTTTAACCTTTTGGTTGTGAAATCTCCACACGTCTACAAGTCCAAAATATTTCATGTCTGCTTTGAACATTTTAGCTGCCTGTGTGAGGTTGATACTGTTAGGGGAATATGTATCACTGGAAGGGTCCAGTCTGTGTGAGGTTGATACTGTTAGAGGAAGATGTATCACTGGAAGGGTCCAGTCTGTGTGAGGTTGATACTGTTAGAGGAAGATGTATCACTGGAAGGGTCCAGTCTGTGTGAGGTTGATACTGTTAGAGGAAGATGTATCACTGGAAAGGTCCAGTCTGTGTGAGGTTGATACTGTTAGAGGAAGATGTATCACTGGAAGGGTCCAGTCTGTGTGAGGCTGATACAGTTAGAGGAAAATGTATCACTGGAAGGGTCCAGTACCAAGTTAAAATCCCCTGACATTATTATCTCTGATGAGGAGCACGTTAACTTCAAAAAGATGTCTTGGTAAAATGTAGGCTCCTCATGGTTAGGGCCATACACATTCACAATGGTAAGGGGCTCAGTGTTATTGAAACCTTGAATGATCACAAACCTACACCCTTTGTCTTTAACCTGAGATTGTAGATGAAAGGGGCAATGCTTATTAATGAGAATGACCACCCTTCTTGCCCGAGAGGTGAACGATGAATAGTACACTTGACCCACCCACTCTCTCTTCAGTTTATCAACAAAAAAAATCCTCATCTAATGAAGCCGCCACTACAGGTTCTTGGTCATTCTCTACATAATGCATCATATTAAAGGTTATGATGAGTTTCTCAGGTATCAAATAATCAAGGATGCAAGAATTTACTTAGACATTCTGTGGAGATTACATACCAAGTATTTATTGAATCATGAGCTTGTGGGTTCATCTAACAAACGGACATGGCTTTGCCCTTCGTCAGTTGAACTAACTAGACAAAGAAGACACTCTATCTTATATAGCCTTTTGGTTCTCATTCCTTTCACATACAGTGGGGAAAAAAGTATTTAGTCAGCCACCAATTGTGCAAGTTCTCCCACTTAAAAAGATGAGAGAGGCCTGTAATTTTCATCATAGGTACACGTCAACTATGACAGACAAAATGAGAAATTCCAGAAAATCACATTGTAGAATTTTTTATGAATTTATTTGCAAATTATGGTGGAAAATAAGTATTTGGTCAATAACAAAAGTTTCTCAATACTTTGTTATATACCCTTTGTTGGGAATGACACAGGTCAAACGTTTTCTGTAAGTCTTCACAACGTTTTCACACACTGTTGCTGGTATTTTGGCCCATTCCTCCATGCAGATCTCCTCTAGAGCAGTGATGTTTTGGGGCTGTCGCTGGGCAACACGGACTTTCAACTCCCTCTAAAGATTTTCTATGGAGTTGAGATCTGGAGACTGGCTAGGCCACTCCAGGACCTTGAAATGCTTCTTACGAAGCCACTCCTTCGTTGCCCGGGCGGTGTGTTTTGTCACGATTCAGACAGACGACCAGAGGACCACAATTGCGTCACACCAGAAAGTTTATTAAACTTAAGGGAAAAGGGAAGTAGGGAGTGAATGAAGGCTCCAGGGGTAACAGGGATCCCGTCCAATGCGCTGGGTCTGTGCCCCCCCCAGTGGCAGCGATGCGTCCTATGAAGCCGGTGGTGGGTGGTCCAGAAGTCCTGGGGGGAGACACAGACACAACAGGGCGGAATGAAACCAGGCAGCAGTACAGTTCAAGGGAAATCCAAAATACGTAGTAGCAAGGCAGAAGGCTGGTCAGAGTTACCGGGATTGAAGAGTAGTCAGGAGTCGTAATGGCAGAAGCAGGTCTGGATCTCCTGAGGCAGAAGAGTATCCAAAAAACAGGCAGGTCCGGGGTCACAAAACCAGGGTGAGCCAGAAGCGCGAGCAAACAGGTTCCGGGTGTGAGCTTTGCAGACGATCTGACACCGGAGAGCTGAAAGACAGGGCCTTAAATACTGGGAGAGGTTAGTGGGTAATGCAGCGCAGCTGGCAGAGTAATTAGAGCCGAGCAGAGCAGGGACAGGTGGAGCTAGTTAGGCTGAGTAGAGAGAGGGAGGTGAGCAGAGTGGAAGATAGTGGAAACAAATTAAGGTGGTAACCCGGTGGAGTGAGAGGGCTCATGACAGAACCCCCCAAGGGACGGCCCCAGAAGTCCCAAGAGCAACACCACGCCGGGCGGAGGAGGGGAGCCGGAGGAGGGCTAGAACTCCTCCGAACGGTCCGAGTGAACGTCCTCATCCTCGGGAGGAAGCCGGAGGGCCGTGGTCGGGGAGATGGGACAGGTCCCGAGACAGGATCAGGCACAGGACAGGAAGCCGAGCGGGCCGGACGGTTAGGGACCCCTCTGGGGCGGCCCCCTACGGATTGCAGGTTGATCCGGATGCCGTTGGTGGAAAGCGGTGATGAGAGTCCTATCCACAATCCGACTAGCTGGCACCCAGGTCCTTTCCTCAGGTCCATAGCCCTCCCAGTCAATGAGGTACTGGAGACCCCTACCCCTCCGTCTGGACCGAAGCAGGCGGCGGACGGTGTAAACCAGACCACCATCGACGAGCCGTGGAGGAGGAGGACCAGGCGCAGCAGGGACCAGCGGACTCTCATGGATGGGCTTAATCTTAGACACATGGAAAGTGGGGTGCACCCTCAGGGAATTAGGCAGTTGGAGCCGGACAGCAGTTGGGCTAATCACTCTTATGATAGGGAATGGGCCAATGAACCGAGGTGCCAGCTTCTGCGACTCCACCCTGAGTGGCAGGTTCTTCGATGACAACCACACCCTTTGACCAACATGGTAGGTGGGAGCAGGAATTCTCCGACGGTTGGCCCCGGTAGTGTAGCTGGCAACGGACCTGAGGAGTGTGGCTCGGGCTTGTGACCAGGTGCGGCGACATCGACGGGCAAAAGCAAGTGCAGATGGGCAAGTAACCTCCTCCTCCTGGCTGGCAAATAGAGGAGGCTGGTATCCATAAACACATTGGAAAGGGGACATACCGATGGCAGAGCAGGTCAGAGAATTGTGTGCGTACTCCACCCATGTCAATTGCTGCGACCAGGAGTGGGGGGTTGCGTGAAGTCATGCATCGCAGTGCCTTCTCGAGCTCCTGATTAGCCCGCTCTGACTGCCCATTGGATTGGGGATGGAATCCGGAAGTCAGACTGACTGTGGCTCCCAGCAGGTGACAGAACTCCTTCCAAAAGCGGAGGAGAATTGTGGACCACGGTCAGAAACAACATCCCTTGGCAGTCCGTGGATCCGGAAGACGTGTTCCAGGACCACCTGGGCGGTCTCCTTGGCGGTTGGGAGCTTGGGGAGGGAATGAAGTGTGCCATCTTGCTGAAACGGTCAACGATGGTGAGAATGACGGTCATGCCACTTGAAGGGGGCAGCCCCGTGACAAAGTCAAGGGGCGATGTGAGACCAGGGGACGTCTGGGCACAGGCAGGGGCTGCAGCAATCCGGCTGGGGGCTGGCAGGACGACTTGTGTTGGTTGCAGATGGGGCAGGCTTGGACGAATTCCCGTACATCCTTCCTCAGAGAGGGCCACCAGAACCTCTGGGCGAGCAGGTTGTAAGTGCGCGGTGGAGCCAGGGTGACAAGCTAGGCGGGAGTCATGTCCCCACTGAATGACCTGGGACCTCAGGTCTTCGGGGACAAAAAGGGCGGTCAGCTGGGCAAGTGCTGGGACCTGGCTGGTTACGGAGAGCCTCCAGCACCTGTTCCTCAACAGCCCAGGTCAGAGCTGCAACGATGCAGGGACTTGGCAGAATCGACACAGGGTCCTTGGAGGGGGTGTCATCCTTCTGGAATTGACGGGAGAGGGCGTCTGGCTTGGTGTTGCGTGATCCAGGCCGGTATGACAGAGTGAAATTAAACCTGGTGAAGAACAGGGCCCAGCGGGACTGCCTGGAGTTCAACCGTTTGGCCGTGCGGATGTACTCCAAGTTCTTATGATCGGTCCAAACGAGAAATGGAATGGTGGACCCCTCCAGCCAGTGACGCCACTCCTCCAAGGCAAGCTTCACAGCCAGCAGCTCACGGTTCCCTATGTCGTAATTGCACTCAGAGGGGGACAACCGACGTGAGAAAAAGGCACAGGGATGGAGCTTCCTATCCTCCGCAGCCCACTGAGAAATCACAGCACCAACTCCCACATCCGAGGCGTCCACCTCCACAATGAATTGCCGGTCCACATCAGGCATCTGGAGGATGGGAGCGGAGGTGAACCTCACCTTGAGGGTACTGAAGGCCTTGTCGGCTGCTGGGGTCCAGGTGAAGGGTTGCTTGGTGCTGGTTAGAGCAGTGAGAGGGGCAGCAACGGTACTGTAGTTCCGGATAAACTTCCTATAGAAGTTAGCAAACCCCAGAAACTGTTGCAGCTTCTTTCTGTTCTCCGGAACTGGCCATGAAGTGACTGCTGATACTTTGGCAGGATCCATTTGGATACTTCCTTCTGCCACTATGTACCCCAGGAAGGCCACTGTCTTGACGTGAAACTCACATTTCTCTGCCTTGGCGTAGAGGGAATTCTCCAGAAGACGATGAAGGACTTGCTGGACATGGCGGGTGTGTTCAGACAGGTTTCTGGAGTAAATTAAGATGTCATCCAGGTAAACGAAGACAAACTTGTTTAACATGTCCCACAGTACATCATTCACTAGAGCCTGGAACACAGCAGGAGCATTGGTGAGGCCAAAAGGCATAACCAGATACTCGTAGTGGCCTGTTGGTGTATTGAATGCGGTTTTCCATTCATCTCCCTCCCGGATCCGCACTAGGTGGTAAGCGTTTCTGAGATCCAACTTGGTAAAAACAGTGGCTCCCTGGAGCAACTCAAAAGCAGAGGTGAGCAGAGGCAGAGGGTAACGGTTCTTCACTGTGATGTCGTTGAGTCCCCTGTAGTCGATGCAGGGGCGAAGAGATCCGTCCTTCTTCCCCACAAAGAAGAAGCCAGCACCAGCAGGAGATGAAGATGAACGGATTAATCCTGCGGACAGAGAGCCATTGATGTAGTCCTCCATGGACTTTCTTTCAGGAGCAGACAACGAATAAAGACGACCCCCTTGGAGGAGCTGTTCCAGGGGAGGAGGTCGATGGCACAGTCGTACGGTCGGTGAGGGGGCAGAGATGTGGCTCTTGCTTTGTTAAACACCTCTCTGAGACCATGGTAGCATTCTGGGACATTGGAGAGGTCAGGAGCGGAGTTAGTAGGTACTGGCCGAGGGGTAGTGCGGCAGCAAGCAGGCAGGTTCGGTGGCAGTCCTCTCCCCACTCCCTGATCACCCCGGTCACCCAGTCGAGCTGAGGGTTGTGCCGGGCGGAGCCATGGGTAACCCAGGATGAGGGGTTGGCCTGGAGAGGGGAGCAGGTGAAACTGGATAGTTTCTTGATGGTTTCCGGACAGACCCATCGAGACCGGGGCCGTGACATGAGTGACCGATCCGAGTAAGTGTCCGTCCAGTGCCCGGGCAGGAATAGGAGGTGTCAAACGGAGGTTCTCCAGTCCCAGTTGGCGTGCCAGCTTGATGTCCATTATGTTGGCTTCGGCGCCAGAATCCACCAGAGCAGCCAGGGTGTGAGTTGAGTCAGAGAGGCGGAGGTGAACTTGCAGCAGGGGTTTGCGGTCGGAGGACTGGATGGTCATTGAACTCAACCGGACTCCCCTACGCCCGGTGAGCTTCGGCCCTTTAAAGGGCAGGTTACCACACGATGTCCATCACCTCCACAATAGAGGCAGAGGTTTGAGGTGAAGCGGCGCTGGCGCTCTGCAGGAGTGAGGGAGGCTCGCCCAATCTCCATAGGCTCAGACTGATCAAGCTGACCTGGGTGAGTGGCAGTAGATGACAGGAGCCCAGTCGGATCTCTCCGAATGCCGGTAGTAGGTGGACCTTGGCGCCCCCTCTCACGACGACGGGTCTGTATCCTTCTGTCGATCCTGACAGTCAGTGCGATGGCTTCATCAAGAGTGGAAGGCAGTTCATGGGAGACCAACTCGTCCTTGATATAGTCAGCCAAACTATGGAAGAACGCGTCCACCAATGATGGTGTGTTCCAAGAACTTCGTCTAGCCAGGGTTCGGAAGTCGATGGAATGGTCTGCGACTGTACGTCTGCCTTGTCGAATACTGAACAGTTCACGAGACGCCTCTGCGGTGGGTGAATCCAGGTCAAACACCTTCAGCATCTCCTCAGCAAACAGGTCGAAGGTTGCACATGCGGGGGTTTGACGTTCGAACTCTGCTGTTCCCCAGAGTCGAGCTCGGCCCGTCAGGTGAGTGATGGCATACCCAACTTTAGCCCCCTCCGTGGCGAAGGTCCTTGGCTGCAAGGAGAACTGAAGTCGGCAGCTAGTCAGGAATGGCCGGACCTGGGTTGAATCGCCGTTGAACCGCTCGGGGTTTCCAATCTTGGGTTCCGAGCAGCGGCTGCAATGACCGGGGCAGGTAACTCGGGGGCTGGGCTGGTGGGCAGACTGGCTGGGGTAAGGTTGGTGAGGAGTTGAATGATCATGGCGAGTTGTTGTTGCTGCTGCTGGAACTGCTGCTCATGCTCATCGGTCTCCATGTCGGGGAAAGTGTGCGCTGAGTCCATAATGGTCAGATCGTACTGTCACGATTCAGACAGACGACCAGAGGACCACAATTGCGTCACACCAGAAAGTTTATTAAACTTAAGGGAAAAGGGAAGTAGGGAGTGAATGAAGGCTCCAGGGGTAACAGGGATCCCGTCCAATGCGCTGGGTCTGTGCCCCCCCAGTGGCAGCGATGCGTCCTATGAAGCCGGTGGTGGGTGGTCCAGAAGTCCTGGGGGAGACACAGACACAACAGGGCGGAATGAAACCAGGCAGCAGTACAGTTCAAGGGAAATCCAAAATACGTAGTAGCAAGGCAGAAGGCTGGTCAGAGTTACCGGGATTGAAGAGTAGTCAGGAGTCGTAATGGCAGAAGCAGGTCTGGATCTCCTGAGGCAGAAGAGTATCCAAAAAACAGGCAGGTCCGGGGTCACAAAACCAGGGTGAGCCAGAAGCGCGAGCAAACAGGTTCCGGGTGTGAGCTTTGCAGACGATCTGACACCGGAGAGCTGAAAGACAGGGCCTTAAATACTGGGAGAGGTTAGTGGGTAATGCAGCGCAGCTGGCAGAGTAATTAGAGCCGAGCAGAGCAGGGACAGGTGGAGCTAGTTAGGCTGAGTAGAGAGAGGGAGGTGAGCAGAGTGGAAGATAGTGGAAACAAATTAAGGTGGTAACCCGGTGGAGTGAGAGGGCTCATGACATGTTTGGGATCATTGTCATGCTGAAAGACCCAGCCACCTTTCATCTTCAATGCCCTTGCTGATGAAAGGAGGTTTTCACTCAAAATCTCACGATACATGGCCCCATTCATTCTTTCCTTTACACGGATCAGTTGTCCTGGTCCCTTTGCAGAAAAACAGCCCCAAAGCATGATGTTTCCACTCCCATGCTTCACAGTAGGTATGGTGTTCTTTGGATGCAACTCAGCATTCTTTGTCCTCCAAACACGACAAGTTGAGTTTTTACCAAAAAGTTCTATTTTGGTTTCATCTGACCATATGACATTCTCCCAATCCTCTTCTGGATCATCCAAATGCACTCTAGCAAACTTCAGATGGGCCTGGACATGTACTGGCTTAAGCAGGGGGACATGTCTGACACTGCAGGATTTGAGTCCCTGGCGGCGTAGTGTGTTACTGATGGTAGGCTTTGTTACTTTGGTCCCAGCTCTCTGCAGGTCATTCACTAGGTCCCCCCGTGTGGTTCTGGGATTTTGCTCACCGTTCTTGTGATCAATTTGACCCCACGGGGTGAGATCTTGCGTGGAGCCCCAGATCGAGGGAGATTATCAGTGGTCTTGTATGTCTTCCATTTCCTAATAATTGCTCCCACAGTTGATTTCTTCAAACAAGCTGCTTACCTATTGCAGATTCAGTCTTCCCAGCCTGGTGCAGGTCTACAATTTTGTTTCTGGTGTCCTTTGACAGCTCTTTGGTCTTGGCCATAGTGGAGTTTGGAGTGTGACTGTTTGAGGTTGTGGACAGGTGTCTTTTATACTGATAGCAAGTTAAAACAGGTGCCATTAATACAGGTAACGAGTGGAGGACAGAGGAGCCTCTTAAAGAAGAAGTTACAGGTCTGTGAGAGCCAGAAATCTTCCTTGTTTGTAGGTGACCAAATACTTATTTTCCACCATAATTTTCAAATAAATTCATTAAAAATCCTACAATGTGATTTTCTTAATTTTTTTCCTCAATTTGTCTGTCATAGTTGACGTGTACCTATGATGAAAATTACAGGCCTCTCTCATCTTTTCAAGTGGGAGAACTTGCACAATTGGTGGCTGACTAAATACTTTTTTTCCCCACTGTACATCTGGTAACCATCATAGGCCTCCCTGTCTCTGTTATTATTACCCTTTGCCCCCAGGTCACTACATCCTGTCCATCACTCACACTACCCTAACCATCACTAATCTACTTTGACATAATGGAATGTAGACTTCATGGCCCCAAACCACTCATCTCTTAACTCTTCCTCTGTCCTCACAACACTATGACATTACATCATTATACCATAAAAACATCATATCAATCCACTCTTTTTTTTTCTTTTCTTTTCTTTGTGGTAAGTGACATGACTTAACCCCCACAATGCACATATAACTTTATATAAAATACAATATTCTCCCATCATTAGTACACACAACTTTGACTAGATCCTAAACTATGCTAGATAATTGAGAATTGATTCCTTCCTACATTCTATACCTAAATCCAACTCGATTCTCCATTTATTTAATCAACACAGGTATACATTCTCAGTCATCTATCTTATGCGATATCAAACCCCTCAAACCTCTATAACTCAGTCTGAGTAAAAGATAAACACATAATTAACTACTATATATTCATGCTAATAATCTATGTAGTCAAAACCCTATTTTTTTATATATAAGGAAAAATCCCACATAGATTATTATCCCCCCTTTTAAAATAACCCCTTTTTCTGATACACCATTTTCAAAAAAACATACATAGAAATAAATTGTGACCATCATGACATCATCCCCACAAATACAAAGATCCAGGACACTTTGTAAATTACATGGATATTACAATATATTCAAATGAATATATCAAAAATAATAATAACTTCAGTCTTCTTCATCTATGTTCAGTCAGAGGAACCCCAAGCTTATCACTGTTCACTTGGGGCGCTATCTGATCCACTGATATTCATCTTCTTCCTGTAACCCTTAATTCCATGGCATACAATTCCAACTTAACATTCCCTGTCCTTAATCAACATTATCAATGGAATCTAAACTGAAATAAAACGACATAAAAAAATAATCATTCCTTTCCTTCCTTGCATTAACATTAACTAACACATCTCTAACTGTTGTAACAGGCATGTTAAAGATCGTTCGTACATATCTTTAAAATCAATGCCCAAAAATATAAAACAACACCCCATAACTATTCCTACTATAATTACTTTGACCACTAGAGGACCTAGAATGCTTGCCATCCATGTTCCTATGAAATTACCACTAAAAAACCTTTCAACTGCATTCAAATTACCATATCATCCTAATCTTAATATAATATCATCCAATGCTTCAAATCTAAATCATTACTAATATGTTAATACTTTAACCAAATTAATCAACATCTTCATTATCTCATCCACAATCCTCACCTTAACTTCCATATTAAAACTTCCAGAATGTATACTTATATTATCATACATTATAAACATTCATACTTCAATTATGACTTTCCTCCTCCTGAAAATAAATACAGATCATTATCTCAATGCATTCTCAATACTATCAATTTAGCAGTGTATATACCCAAATTATCAAATTTAGATAAATCCAATTTTATTATCAACAAGCAACCCCTTTATTCCTCCAAGCACTTAAATCTTCAGGCGACTCCTCATTATGTTCTTCAAACAGCTTCATATTTCAAAATGACTTGCCCATTACAATGTCACAATTACAATGGCTCATTCGATTTACCACCAACTCCACAACTTCAATGTCATGTCCATTTGTCAACCATTATACCAACAACATGAGAAATGTTGCATTTGAACAGATCTTTCTCCATTCTCACTCAATGGTGGACTCCTTTCCCACTCCTTCGATATAAAAACATGACAAAATCCTTTGATATCTTCGATTAGTTGTTGTAGACCAGTTGCATGTAGAAATGGTATTTTACAAAAACGTCTTCAACGCCTCTGATATTCATCTTAAGCCGATTCATAGTTTGTTACTTTTACTTATTTATAGGTTCACACCATTCTATGCCAAATTATCCCTTATTATGCATTAAGATACCATCTGTATTTACCTCACTAGAAGACAAAAACACAATAATTTAATTGATTTCATTTCTAAACCAATAACTCCATATAAACATTGACTATTTGACAAATTATTATGCTTTAACAATTATTCCTAATACCAATTCCTAATATACTTCCCAATTTCTATTATATACACCCTTTAAATACATATAACCCAATGGAATGACAATCAGTTGATTCCTGAAAATCTGAAAAATCTTGAAATTATTGGAGGTCTATAGCTCTGTTCCTCCACTGAGGTAATCAGCCATAACCCACATCTCATCATTATCCTTCATCTGACATCGTCCTCCATCACCTGATAATTGTCATCAACAGTATCCTCATCTCTAATCGTCAATTTCATCGTAGCCTTCTGTAGCATTGGTTGACCTGATACCTGTTCAATCTCCCCTCTATCCATACCTCCGTTGGTGTAGACTGTGTGATGATGCATGAACCTTCTTCCTTCACTAGTTCTATGATCATGCAGAGTCCTTCTCCATTTATCACCATCTCTCCGTGGATTGTGTCCTTCTATCAGTGTACCAATAGTCTCTGCTTCCCACTTGGGTGTTGTCCATCTCTGACTTCCTTAATCCTTTACCACCACATAGTCTCCAAGTCACAGAAAATGTCCAGATTCTCCTGGTAGGTCTGGCAGAGAAGCCTTCACCTATTTGAAAGAAAGTCTGCATAACATTGTTAGTTGAGACACAGCCTGCTACTTCATCCTTTCTTCTTCTCAGTCCTGATAAGCCTTTTAGATTAGGAAGTGCACATTCTTACCTGATAATTGTCATAGAAAGGCCTCCTCTAAATTCTGCCTTATACCACAACTACATTTTCCCCTAAAACATTTAATCTAACCCATAACACATTACTTACTACTGCTCATATTCTTAATACAATATGCAAATATACCAATAAATCCTCATACCATCAATACTACCCCCTTTTTTGAACACATGAGTCACAACGTGATTCATGCTTTCAAAAACAAGTAAATGTACTTACTTCTATTCCGTGAAGTAATCCAAGATTAGTACAATTAACTAGCAACAGGGATCCATCATTTACAGTGAGGGAAAAAAGTATTTGATCCCCTGCTGATTTTGTACGTTTGCCCACTGACAAAGAAATTATCAGTCTATAATTTTAATGGTAGGTATATTTGAACAGTGAGCGACAGAATAACAACAAAAAAATCCAGAAAAACGCATGGCAAAAATGTTATAAATTGATTTGCATTTTAATGAGGGAAATAAGTATTTGACCCCCTCTCAATCAGAAAAATGTCTGGCTCCCAGGTGTCTTTTATACAGGTAACGAGCTGAGATTAGGAGCACACTCTTAAAGGGAGTGCTCCTAATATCAGCTTGTTACCTGTATAAAAGACACCTGTCCACAGAAGCAATCAATCAATCAGATTCCAAACTCTCCACCATGGCCAGGACCAAAGAGCTCTCCAAGGATGCCAGGGACAAGATTGTAGACCTACACAAGGCTGGAATGGGCTACCAGACCATCGCCAAGCAGCTTGGTGAGAAGGTGACAACAGTTGGTGCGATTATTCGCAAATGGAAGAAACACAAAAGACCTGTCAATCTCCCTCGGCCTGGGTCTCCATGCAAGATCTCACCTCGTGGAGTTGCAATGATCATGAGAACAGTGAGGAATCAGCCCAGAACTACACAGGAGGATCTTGTAAATGATCTCAAGGCAGCTGGGACCATAGTCACCAAGAAAACAATTGGTAACACACTACGCCGTAAAGGACTGAAATCCTGCAGCGCCCGCAAGGTCCCCCTGCTCAAGAAAGCACATATAAAGGCCCGTCTGAAGTTTGCCAATGAACATCTGAATGATTCAGAGGAGAACTGGGTGAAAGTGTTGTGATCAGATGAGACCAAAATCAAGCTCTTTGGCATCAACTCAACTCGCCATGTTTGGAGGAGGAGGAATGCTGCCTATGACCTCAAGAACACCATCCCCACCGTCAAACATGGAGGTGGAAACATTATGCTTTGGGGGTGTTTTTCTGCTAAGGGGACAGGACAACTTCACCGCATCAAAGGGACAATGGACAGGGCCATGTACCGTCAAATCTTGGGTGAGAACCTCCTTCCCTCAGCCAGGGCATTGAAAATGGGTCGTGGATGGGTATTCCAGCATGACACTGACCCAAAACACACGGCCAAGGCAACAAAGGAGTGGCTCAAGAAGAAGCACATTAAGGTCCTGGAGTGGCCTAGCCAGTCTCCAGACCTTAATCCCATAGAAAATCTGTGGAGGGAGCTGAAGGTTCGAGTTGCCAAACGTCAGGCTCAAAACCTAGCCAACAAGGGTTTTGCCACCAAGTACTAAGTCATGTTTTGCAGAGGGGTCAAATACTTATTTCCCTCATTAAAATGCAAATCAATTTATAACATTTTTGAAATGCGTTTTTCTGGATTTTTTTGTTGTTATTCTGTCTCTCACTGTTCAAATAAACCTACCTTTAAAATTATAGACTGATCATGTCTTTGTCAGTGGGCAAACTTACAAAATCAGCAGGGGATCAAATACTTTTTTCCCTCACTGTAGGATAGCTCCCTCTCTCTTTAGTTATTTTATGGTTCGAATCATATATATTATTACCAAATTATAATCTTCTTCAAAATTATCCTTATCATAACTAACCCCCAATTCAGCATTCCTCTAGGATTTACAGTGCGGGTGATCAAGTCACACTATAAAGCCAGGACAGATTGCAGAGGTCATTGAAATCATTCAATGAAATGTTCCATCTCATGGTATACTAATCATTACCAATATTGAAAACATTTCATAAATGTTGTGTATCCCAAATGTATATTAAATCCTCATGACAGTTATTCTCATAAGAAATCATGTATACCCAAAACTCAGTCAAAAAATTAAAAACGTCATAAAATTCACTGTGTGTGCTCCTTTAAGACATATCACCTTTGACCTGTTGAAACTCCTACCACTCAAAATAACAACCCTTTATAAACATCATACTAGGTGTGTTGTGTTTTTATTTGAAAAACCCATTTGAAAAAAAATAAAAAATAAAAATAAACATTGTCTTATTTAATTTGGTAGCTCCCTATGACAACCTAAAAATAAGACTACTTAATTTTACTAACTAGTCCACCCTAGCCCTGGGCAATATTCCAATGAGATAAAGAAATCCCCTTTCTCCTGGAATAGAAAGTATACATGTTGTTAACATATAATCAACAATCCAAAGATAGTAATTACACACAAAACCTGCTACATATATCCACAGTCCTATCTCATCAATAATCATTTGTATCAATCTAACTCCTCATAACTACTCCATAAAAAGATGATATAAAACCTCTCAAAAAATGTAAACCACTCAAAATTCCCCTGAGTTTACAATGATTATGTTGAATTGATTACCCTTCAGATCATATCCTCTGTAAATCTCACCATTATTATTGAACCCCTACAACTGCTCCTTTTGATCCCATATCAACTAATCCATTATCGTTTACTTTATCAACAACCTAGGAAATATCAGTTTCCCCTTTTATTGTTCCTAACTTCCCTCTAAATGTCAAATTTCATACATTATCCAATACAACCACGTACTCCTCCTAAGTAAGACTAGATATCTTATCCCCGGCATCGATTAAAAAATTGTTTGATACGTTGTCTCCTACTTTACCCCTAATATAATACTATAGGAGACTTCCATCAACTCCCACTTAGAAGACACTAGATAATAACACGTTTCATTAAGTTCACTACACCTTCTAATATAAACCTATAACCCCTTTCTATCAATTTAATCCTCGCAACCTGTTGTATTGATGTTATAAAATATAAACCTATTGTTTAATAACTTCAGAACTTACAAAAATGTATACTTAATCCAACATCCTAATAGGAAAAACTATCCCATTGTTCAACGTACCATAAACAGATTATCGTTTTTTAGAATTAATGAACTGTCTGCATAACTCACTGTTGTTTAAACAAACGGTATAAAATAATAATAATAATAATAATTACCAATGATCAAATAACGTTCCACATTCACCTATCTAGACATGTTCTTCATATCATCCCAATGCTTCAAACAATTCATCTTCAAACATTTCAATTCAACATTAATTCAACATGTCTCATCACCCAATGAACTTACTTACTCTGTAAACCCTCCACAATATCTATTATTCTCTATCTCTACCTTTCCATATAACGTTACCTCAACAGATGACAAATTAATTTAAAGTTATAGTCAAAACAAATAAAACATCCATTCACCGATATGCAATTTTAACTACTATGTTATCCTATCCGACATGGATTGGTAGGACAACATCTTTCCTATAATGTTATCAATGAAACCAGTAATTCACGTCAATAGCATCAATGTAAAATATTTGCTTTCTGTCCCTTCCTGGGCTCGAACCAGGGACCCTCTACACATATCGACAATATATCGACAATAAATCCACGTTCCTTTCAAAGCTAGACCCCTTGTAGCTCATTTGGTATAGCATTGCGCTTGCAACGCCAGGGCTGTGTGTTCGATTCCCACGGAGGCCAGCATGAAAAAATAATGCATGCACTCACCAACTGCAATTCGCTCCGGACAAGAGCGTCCACCAAATGACGTAAATGTAAATAACCACATCCATGTCACATAGCAAGTGACGTCATTAGTACGCACCACTAAGTAGCTATCCTTTTCACGCCAAACATTCAACCCCCTATGACTTCCTTCTCCACAGCAACCACAGATCCCTGTACTCCTAATTTAACCCATAATGACCCTTACAGCCTTCTCACATTTCAGCAAGACCCAGTTGCTAACACCCGCAGACAAAAATTGAAATTCTTCCATTTTTACTAGCAGACCTAATAAAACACACTTTCAAACAGCGTTCTGCATTTACCTCTATCATAGGGTTTAAAGACGAACTTAACAACATTAACCATATTAAATTGCCATAGTAACGTCATGTTTGGTTCAGTGTATCTATTATGATATAAGACATTCACTTCTCCATGCGTCGTAAAGTATATCCTATTTCTCTTGTAATCAACTAAAATCATAGCCACTTCTCATCTGAAAACAACCCTCCTCCATTATCAGAATATAGCATATGTAGGTAACTATCCTTTCTGAGTAGGCTACAAGTAATACCAAACACTTGCTATAGTTTACCATCATATATTGAATGCATATCCATATAATCAATATCCAATTTATTTATAAACATTACACCACCATTCTCAATCACTTATCTAGCAAACCATTAGTCAACAGCCAAAAAAATTACTACCACACAATCGTCTCGCTATTTTTGTTAAATAAGTGTGTCTGTCTATTTAAACCACGCACCACACTACAAATCTTCCATTCAACATCACCAAACCCAATACTTTGTAGTATCCATTCAAGCACACATACCATCATGTGAATTACACTCCAAAACCCAGATTTTAGTCAGTACCATGGAACCGATGCCTTTTGAAAAGACAACAAGTCCCACAAGTAGCCCAACTACAATGGTTTGTAGTCTTAACCTTTGTTACATAATAACGACACAATTACAAGAAAATAGCCTTAAAAAGATCTTTCAAGTGTTTCTTTGCAAAGCTCTCACGTGCTCAAAATGAATAAATTAGTAGTCAACGAGTCAAATCCACATTCATTGATTTGGAAATAGATCTGGCTATTGTAATAAAACTGATTATGTTTCCCTTGCGACATAATGAAATTCCTTATTACATCATATTCGCTCCATAATGAGTTGTATTTTGATGGAAACCCTAAATTGGCTTTGTACAATATTATAACTTAAGTCTATAACCACATTACTTATAGTCCATTTATTCCACTATCACATGATCCAATAACGGTATAAACTTAGAAAACCCGTATTAATTACTTTTTCACCCACGACGTACGTCTACGTTTGGGTGAGCAAGTTAATATATAATATTATTCCAATTATTATTTTATGAAATCTCTAATAATCAACTACCCCTACGTAAAATTGATCATATTTTCACATTTGTCACAAACTCCATATAGACCGTTAGAAACTTCTAGATAATCACATCAAATAATCCTATAGTTAGTTTAACAATCTTCATTCAACCCAAATCAGCCTCTCCTTCATTCTCTCAGCGGAACCAAAAAAACTGCCATTCCTGTCCCAGAAAACACAGACTTTTTCACTACTTTCTACAATAACATCAAGCTCTATTTACCCCTTATAACTACTCTCCTGAGGATATTCATTACCACCTCTATGCTTACCTATCACTATTATTATTTCATGCAATGTTAGTAACATGCAATGTTAGTAATTAAACACTTGCATCAAATATCCACTTCTGATAATGTTTTTTAAATGTAGTTCGCCTTTAAATGTCATTTTGGTGCTATGATTCAATATGTTACATGTCATTGGCTCCATCTCCTGGTCGTTCTGAGTAATTCATTTTATGACGATTTATTACGTCAAAAGGTCCGTAACCCATTCCTCTCTTTTATAATGTCTTTCACACTACGGGACTAAAAACCCACTATATTTATAATGTACCATACATTAAGGGTGCCTTCCGCCCACTCTTTATGATGTCTCTAACATCAAGGGTTTACCTGAGCCCATTCAATGGAATCATCCACTCTCTTTATAATATAAGGTTTTAAATCATATTACAGGAGCTCTGCGCCTAATCTCTCTTTATAATATAATATTTTAAATCATATTAAAGGTGCCCTGCGCCTTATCTCTCACTATTCTGTTGCATTTACTCCTTACTTCGACCACACCCTAATTTGAATCATAGCACCATGTAATAGTCAAATTATATATTCCTCCTTACATCCCACTAAATAACTCAATACCACTCATCGTCCCCCTTTAAAAATATTGAATTTTAAAGTTCGTTATAGTTCAGCTTTACCACAGATAAGCAGATTTTGACATAATCAAAAAAATGAAAGTCTGCTTACCTGTTAGTTGAGCTGTAGACTGCATCTTGTTCGTGAAGACGCCAATCTGTTATGATGAGTTTCTCGGGTATCAAAGAATCAAGGATGCAAAGATATACTTAGACACTTTGTAGACAGTTAATGCAAATGTTTAATGATCGATACCGGGTTCGTTACAACAATGACCAGAGCTTTGCCCTTGGTGTTACGAACTAACTTGAACAAAGAAGCCACTCTACCTTATATACCTTCTGTTACCCTCTTCTTGGCATACATCTGGTATGTCTCCATGGGCACTCCCTGTCTTTGATGTTCATCACCCTTACCCCTGTCCATCAATCATGCTATCCTAAACATCAGTAATCTCCTTTGATATAATGGAATGTAGACTTTCTGTCTCCTAACCACTTATCTAGAAGCTCTAACCTGTTCCCCACGATACTATGACATGACATCATTACACCATAAAAAACATAATATCCAGTATTTCTGTTTTTAATATTTTAATACATTTGCAAAACTTTTAAAAACCTGTTTTTTGCTTTGTGATGATGGGGTATTGTGTGTAGATTGCTGAGTATTTTTTATTTATTTAATCAATTTTAGAATAAGGCTGTGATGTAACATAATGTGGAAAAAGTCAAGGGGTCTGAACACTTTCTGAAGGCACTACATACATACAGTACCAGTCAAAAGTTTGGACACACCTACTCATTCCAGGGTTTTTCTTTATTTTGACTATTTTCTACATTGTAGAATAATAGTGAAGACATCAAAACTATGAAATAACACATATGGAATCATGTAGTAACCAAAAAAGTGTTAAATAAATCAAATATATTTTATATATGAGATTCTTCAAAGTAGCCACCCTTTGCCTTGATGACAGCTTTGCACACTTTTGACATTCGCTCAACCAGCTTCATGAGGCAGTCACCTGGAATGCATTTCAATGAACAGATGTGCCTTGTTAAAAGTTAATTTGTGGAATTTCTTTCCTTCTTAATGCATTGAGCCAATCAGTTGTGTTGTGACAAGGTAGGGTTGGTATATAGAAGATAGCCCTATTTGGTAAAAGACCAAGTCCATATTATGGCAAGAACAGCTCAAATAAGCAAAGAGAAACAACAGTCCATCATTACTTTAAGACATGAAGGTCAGTCAATACGGAACATTTCAAGAAATTTGAAAGTTTCTTCAAGTGCAGTCGCAAAAACCATCAAGCTATGATGAAACTGGCTCTCATGAGGACTGCAACAGGAAAGGAAGACACAGAGTTACCTCTGCTGCAGAGGATAAGTTCATTAGAGTTACCAGCCTAAAAAATTGCAGCCAAAATAAATGCTTCACAGAGTTCAAGTAGACACATCTCAACATCAACTGTTCAGAGGAGACTGCTTAAATCAGGCCTTCATGGTCGAATTGCTGCAAAGAAACCACTACTAAAGGACCCCAATAAGAAGAAGAGACTTGCTTGGGCCAAGAAACATGAGCAATGGACATTAGACCGGTGGAAATCTGTCCTTTGGTCTGATGAGTCCAAATTTGAGATTTTTGGTTCCAACCGCCGTGTCTTTGTGAGTAGGTGAATGGATGATCTCCGCATGTGTGGTTCCCACCGTGAAGCATGGAGGAGGAGGTGTAATGGTGTGGGGGTGCTTTGCTGGTGACACTGTCAGTGATTTATTTAGAATTCAAGGCACACTTAACCAGCATGGCTACCACTGCGTTCTGCAGTGATACACCATCTCTTCTGGTTTGCACTTAGTGGGACTATCATTTGTTTTTCAACAGGACAATGACCCAACACACCTCCAGGCTGTGTAAGGGCTATTTGACCAAGAAGGAGCGTGATGGAGTGCTGCATCAGATGACCTGGCCTCCTCAATCCCCCAACCTCAACCCAATTGAGATGGTTTGGGATGAGTTGGACCGCAGAGTGAAGGAAAAGCAGCCAACAAGTGCTCAGCATATGTGGGAACTCCTTCAAGACTGTTGGAAAAGCATTCCAGGTGAAGCTGGTTGAGAGAATGCCAAGACTGTTTAAAGCTGTCATCAAGGCAAAGGGTGGCTACTTTGAAGAATCTAAAATGTAAAATATATTTTGATTTGTTTAACACTTTTTTGGTTACTACATGATTCCATATGTGTTATTTCATAGTTTTTATGTCTTCACTATTATTCTACAATATAGAAAACAGTAAAAATAAAGAAAAACCCTTGAATGAGTAGGTGTCCAAACTTTTGACTGGTACTGTACATACAAATAGACTATATTATGTATTTTCATGTCAAGTAATCTATTCCTTAACTTGATTGGATATTTATTTTTTGTTAGTTATAAGAAGAATACATCTTTTTTTATTTTTTACTATATCCCTGGATCTCATTTAAAGTTTTTGCCGTTTGGCTTTTGGGAACTTCGAATTTGGACTGTTTGCGTCCGAAACAACCCTGCTTCAGGCATGTGCAGTGGCTATGGTCAATTGGGAAGGAAGTCACTACACTCCCTAAACAAACACAATAGCCTACATATTTCTGCGTGCAAAAATGAGCACGGGACAGGACGGGAATGATTTTTATCGGGAAGGGACAGGAAGGTTCCGGGGTTATAGAACTGTTGCGGAATCAGGACAGTACAGGAAAATAATTGACAGGACAATAATTAATTTTCAGTCCCATGTCAATCTCTAATTTCCATCACCCATTTCGTATGATATGTTACGAATTACAATTCGTATAATATGTTACAAATTTGCCAAATGTACAATATGTTACTAATTTGCTAAATGTATGCTATGTTACGAATTCTAGCTAGGTAGCTAACGTTAGCTAGCTCGCTAACGTTATCTAGGCTAGGGGTTAGGGTTAAGGTTAGGTGAAGGGTTAGCTAAAAGGGTTAAGGTTAGGGTTAGCTAAAAGTGTTACAGTTAGGGTTAGGGAACATGCTAAGTAGTTGCAAAGTAGCTGAAAAGTAGTAAGTAGTTAAAGTTGCTAATTAGCTAAAGTTGTCCATGATGAGATTTGAACTCGCAACCTTTGGGTTGCTAGATGTTCACGCTATTATATCCCTACCCATCCACCCTGACCAACCACCCTACTTTCGTTTTTGCCTTAAGTAACCATCTGTCTTATGTAACCATACCAAACATAACATACTGTATTTGTGTGATTAGCTACCTCTATGAAACCAAAAGGCAGAAAACTAAATACTTTCAAAATAACTACGGCAGCAATTTTTGCTATAAATCACAACTTGCACGTGCTCATTCCAGACTTTTTCAGTTCGCACATCTATTTTTAGCCACATATACAAGTACAATGGTCGCACTGTAGAGCCCTTTATCACAAAGATCTGTTATCTCAATAAATGCATGGTAGATAAGGATGGGGTATGTTTATTTTAGAAGAAAGAAAAGTTGCAGATAAATGTAAAGATATCTTCACACATCTAAGTGCAGTACACCATCTCAACGTGGCTTCCAGTTACTTCCTTATGCTGTCAGGATGGCTATAGGTTGTATCTATCATGTAGTTTGACTAAATGAAGCATCATATATCAGCAGAACCTGTTGGACCAACACCAGACTGTTGTGGCATCATTTGTAAGTTCTCTTATTAGCTGCAGATCATGTGTAAGACTCAAATGGAACTGTTTTGAACACAGATAACACTGGAGGGCAAAGCCATTGTGGCCAGCCTCAATGGAGGGCTATGTATCACATGTACTTTTTATTCATTTAGCAGACACTCTTATCCAGAGTGACTTAAATGAGCAATTCGAGTTAAGTGCCTTGCTCAAGGGCACATCAACAGATTTCTCATCTAGTCGGCTCGGGTATTCGAACAGCGTCCTCTATAAAACAAAACGACAGAAAACAAAATACTTAGAAAATAACTATGGCAAAGTAACTACTGCCCCAACGCTCTTAATCGCAAGGCTATCTGCCACCCATGCATCTCAGTCAAGAAGACACAGTCCATTGTCCGGGTGTTGATTTCACACCTCATCAAGAGGTTTGGAGAAAAATGAGTGTTCTTCAGTAGTTACATCATTAATGGTCCTAATGATGGGAATTGTTACTTTGTGGTTCTTTTGTAAACATTGTACCTTTTGATTAATGTTGTCTTTTCTATTTATCCCTCTTTTCTTTCAGCCCAATATCTGAGACAAAGACAAAACTGGCATCTTCATTAGTGGAACAGTTTCTTTGCCTCAAGTATTCAGAGGGTAAAGGCTGTAAGTTAGGTTTTAATTTTGAAACTCACTGCATTATCTATCACGCAGGAGCTCTGCTATTTCCACCGAAATTGAGCCCTTGAAGGTGTATTACTTTTTGATAGGTTTGACCAAATCCTAGCCATATTGAACACAAAGGGTCTTTAAAAAAAGAACACAGACTTTTATCTTCAAGGATGCTTGGTACACCCAAGGATGACGCCACCGTCTTTCTACTGGTTTCCTTGAGGAACACCTCAGGAACCTAAGAAAGCAGCGTCGGAGACCAGGACAGCTCAACTCTACTGCTGCAGCCACCGAAGTTGACAGACCAAGCAGGAGTCCTGTCTTGCCTGGAAAATGTTTCAGTATATAGTGTGTGCACAAACACACACACACACTACCTCCCGAGTGTGGCAGATATGAATAGACAGACCAGATCGTCTGTATTAATTATGTTGTTAGTTGTTGTTACTGAGAGCTTTAATTAATCCAAATAGACGTATAATGATATTAGGCCACATTTTCATTTGATGGTTTCCTAGATGGTCTACAGTTTTGCACACATCAGCTGCAACTTTGTTGATATACACAACTCACTATATTTAGGGAAAGAGGTATTTCCCAAGTGAAATGTTACTTGACATTAAATACTTTTGGCCCATAACAGAGTCAGATGTGTCCCCTAAAGGAGACAGCCATCCATAGAGCAAAGTGTATATGTGAAAACGGGTCCAAGACCATGGAGGAAATCTCCAATCATGGTTGCTGGGCATTCCAGGCATGGTGGGTCATAGTAAGCACCATAGCAACAGGGTTAAAGTCAAATCCGTTTCCATAGACTATTTAAAGTATACTTATCAGGGTTTGGGTCAATTCCATTTAGATTCTAGTCAATTCAGAAAGTAAACGCAATTCCAAATTGACCTCATTGAAAAGCATTGAAGAGAATTGGAATTTCAATGTGCTTCCTGAATTGTCTGGAATTGGAATTCACCCCAACCGTTATACTCATACTTGTCAGCAGGCAGAATTCTATATATGGTTTAATTATAACTGTCACACCAGCCTTCGCTTTGGCTCCCCCTCCTGTCCAGCTCAGGCGTTCGGCATCGCCGGGCTTCTAGCTGCTGCCGAACCTACTGCTGGCAAACGCCCTTCACTCATCAACTCTCGTCATCATTACACACACCTGGTTCCAATCCCCACTCTATCACTGTATTTATACTCCCTCTGCCATTTGTCTTTGTCGGTCATTGTAAATGTTACTTGTTTTTCTGAGAGGAATCTCACCTACTATTTCCTGAGTACTTTATATTTTGCACTTTGGGTTCGCCCTGTGCCTTTTTGTTTATGAAGATATATTTTGAGCACAGCAGCGTGCAGCGTTTGGGTTTCGTCCCGCTTTGATCTATGGTGCTTAAATAAATTCAGTAGTTCTAAATCTGCGACTGCCTCTTGCCTACTCCTCTCTACACCAGTGACAATAGCTTATATTTTTGTGCCAATTTAATTAATGTACAATAATTATATACATTACAGCTTAAATTTTGCCATTGAAAGTGCTACCTTTCAATCTACGCTTCTAATCTAAATGATAAACAAATTCATAGATTTGTTTGTGTCTACCTGTTCTCCGGATTGCTCCAGATTTTGACTCACTCAACTTTGGATGTTCAACAAAGCTGAATGAAAACAGTTTTCACCAGAAAGATACTGCGTCTGGCCTGCAAGGATATTCATGCCGAGAACCTGCTGTCAGAGCTGGAGGCAGACGTGATTAGGATTAGTGCAGGAACATATTTAAATAAATAAAAGTATCTCAATACTGCATAATGACGAAGTGAAAACAGGTTGTTAGACATTTTTGCAAATGTATTACAAATAAAAAACAGAAATACCTTATTTACATAAGTATTCAGACCCTTTGCTATGAGACTCGAAGTTGAGCTCAGGTGCATCCTGTTTCCATTGATCATCCTTGAGATGTGTCTACAACTTGATTGGAGTCCACCTGTGCTAAATTCAATTGGTTGGACATGATTTGGAAAGGCACACACCTGTCTATATAAGGCCCCACAGTTGACAGTGCATGTCAAAGCAAAAACCAAGCCACGAGGTCGAAGGAATTGTCTGTAGAGCTCCGAGAAAGGATTGTGTCGAGGCACAGATCTGGGGAAGGGTACGAATACATTTCTGCAGCATTGAAGGTCCCCAAGAACACAGTGGCCTCCATCATTTTTAAATGAAAGAAGTAAAGAACCACCAAGACTCTTCCTAGAGCTGGCCGCCTGGCCAAACTGAGCAATCGGGGGAGAAGGGCCTTGGTCAGGGAGGTGACCAAGAACCCGATGGTCACTCTGACAGAGCTCCAGAGTTCCTCTGTGGCGATGGGAGAACCTTCCAGAAGGACAACCATCTCTGCAGCACTCCACCAATCAGGCCTTTATGGTAGAGTGGCCAGACGGAAGACGCTCCTCAATAAAAGGCACATGACAGCCCACTTGGAGTTTGCACCTAAAGGACTCTCAGACCATGAGAAACAAGATTCTCTGGTCTGATGAAACAAGATTGAACTCTCTGGCTTGAATGCCAAGCGTCATGTCTGTAGGAAACCTGGGACCATCCCTACGGTGAAGCATGGTGATGGCAGCATCATGCTGTGGGGATGTTTTCAGCGGCAGGGACTGGGAGACTAGTCAGGATCGGGGGAAAGATGAACGGAGCAACGGACCGAGAGATCCTTGATGAAAACCTGCTCCAGAGCATCTCAGGCCCTCAGACTGGGGCGAAGGTTCACCTTCCAACAGGACAACGACCCTAAGCACACAGCCAAGACAACGCAGGAGAGGCTTTGGGACTAGTGTCTGAATGTCCTTGAGTGGCCCAGCCAAAGCCCGGACTTGAACCCGATCTAACATTTCAGGAGAGACCTGGAAATATCTGTGCAGCGACGCTCCCCATCCAACCTGACAGAGCTTGAGAGGATCTACAGAGAAGAAGTGGAAAAACTCCTCAAATACGGTAGTGCCAAGCTTGTAGCGTTATACCCAAGAATACTCAAGGCTGTAATCGCTGCCAAAGGGGCTTCAACTAAGTACTGAGTAAAGGATCTGATTTTTATGTAAATGTAGAAAATTCAAGGGGTCTGAATACTTTCCGAATGCACTGTAAATGTATCAGGGTATTGCATGCATAGGCCTATAGGCTTAGGTGTCCACTGTATGATATTCATATTTTAATAAATACATATACATACACTACCGCTCAAAAGTTTTAGCACGCCTACTAATTCAAGGGTTTTTCTTTATTTTAATAATAGTGAAGACATCAAAACTATGAAATAACACATATGGAATCAATTATTAACCAGAAAAGTGTTAAACATCCAAATATATTTGATTATTTCCTTCTTAATGCGTTTGAGCCAATCAGTTGTGTTGTGACAAGGCAGGGGGGTGTATATATATATATATATATATATATATATATATAGTAGGTGAATGGATTATCTCCGCATGTGTATTTCCCACCATAAAGCATGGAGGAGGAGGTGTTATGGTGTGGGGGTGCTTTGCTGGTGACACCAACTGTAATTTATTTAGAATTCAAGGCACACTTAACCAGCATGGCTATCACAGCACTCTGCAGCGATACGCCATTCCATCTGGTTTGTGCTTAGTGGGACTATCATTTGTTTTTCAACAGTACAATGACCCAACACACCTCCAAGCTGTGTAAGGGCTATTTTAACAAGAAGGTGAGTGATGGAGTGTTGCATCAGATGACCTGGCCTCTATAATCCCCCGACCTCAACCAAATTGAGATGGTTTGGGATGAGTCGGACAGCAGAGTGAAATAAAAGCAGCTAACAAGTGCTCAGCATATGTGGGAACTCCTTCAAGACTGTTGGAAAAGCATTCCAGGTGAAGCTGGTTGAGAGAATGCCAAGAGTGTGCAAAGCTATCATCAAGGCAAAGGGTGGCTATTTGAAGAATCTCAAATATAAAATATATTTTGATTTGTTTAACACTTTTCTGGTTAATACATGATTCCATTTGTGTTATTTCATAGTTTTGATGTCTTCACTATTATTTTACAATGTAGAAAATAGTAAAAATAAATAAAAACCCTTGAATTAGTACGTGTTCTAATACTTTTGACCGGTAGTGTATATAGCCTATATAAAGGAAGAGAAGTTTAGGCATAACCCAGAGAGATAGAGGTAGAGATATGCCGGTGGCATGCTACGACACCGACATGCATTTCTTCATGTCAGATGGCTACTGCGTCTGCTATACAGATATAGAAGTACAGGAGGCTAATTCATACATTTTCTAACAGAATATTTTGTATAAAAATAAGCGTTATATTATTAGATTATAGGAGTAACCCTGGTAGGCTTGAAACAGTCTTCCTCACCTCAAGTTCAACTGTCTGAGTCAGTTGGTGCGCCAGGGCGCACTGCCTTCATATCATAGGCCTGCAGTAGCTAAAGCTTAATAATAGCCACACCATACCAAACCTTCACAAAGGTTTCTAAACTTTATTAGGGTAATATCAAAAGTAAGTCAAGCCATTGTTTATAGGGAAAATACGAGCAGAAGAGCAAATGTAAACCAGAGAAAAAACGCACTACCCTCCCCTGTGCCCAAAAAATAACCACCATACCCTATTTTGGACCACCCCTCCCTCCAGTAAATGTCGATTTGTCACTAACTCAATTCACCCTTGCACTCCATGTAAACAATGCCATTTTTTGAATATTTGGCAAAGGGTAAAGTCTACAAAACATAGTTCCCTCTGTTTGTTACAGATTGTAGTTTTGGAAACAGAAAACTATTGAGATTAAATGTTTCATCGAGGAGAAAATTTGCAGAACTTCTCCCACTGCCGGCCACTGGGCTTCCTCTCATCACCATATTTGGTAGTGAGTGGAAACACCAACCGGATGCTTCACATTTATACATCCGGTGAAATATCTGGCTCACTGTTGTATATGTGACTCTAGTCTAACCTCAAGAGTAGCTGACATAGCTAGCTAATAGACGAAGCAGCTAAGTGTCTACTTTCATAAACCACCATGTGTAACTTAACCTATTCAGTCATGCATATGCTGTCTACTGTCTCTTTCTCTGGATACATTACTGCTCATGTTTTTCCTGTGTATCTACTTCACTCCTGTGTTTCTGACTGTCTTGCAGGATAATTAATGAATTGGAGGGGGGCAAAACTCCTCTGATGAATGCATCCAGAGGGGGGACACCTGTGTACTGTACAGTTCCTAATCAGCAAAGATGTGCATCTGCTCCCTCCCTGTATAACACCACACAAAACTACACAGGAAACATCTGACACATTGCATTAGTGATCTAATGTTGTCATTTCTGTTGACAAAGAGTGAATGTTAAACCGGAATTGTTATTGTAGGGAATATGTACCCAGAGCATTGCTTATCATTGTTCCTCATTTCCACACACACAGGGTACCTGGACATGACATGCTTTCTGTTAGAGGCTGGGGCTGACGAGTTGCACAAAGCAGTCATGGAGGATTGTATGGTGAGTACACACCGACACATACACACACTGGCTGCTGTTGGACAGAAGCGCACAGGTCAACATGCCTGCTGACTCTTTTGAGCCTCTGCTGACGCTGGCGCCTGTATAGATGGCTAACCTGCTGATCAAAATGAGTCAATGATGAGGGATACACTCTACTCATGGATGCTGCACGAGAGGGCCAAGAGGAGATGGTGGCGCTGCCAGACAATCACGCACTCCTATCCTTAGGTAGCCCCCAGCCAGACACTCACCCACCCCTATCCTTATGTTGCTGCCTGCCAGACACTACTTTTGTCAAGAGGTATGGGCGATGGGAGACACAGCGCTGATGTATGCCTGTGAGAACTGACACACAGATGTGGCTGACGTGCTGCTGCAGATGCGGGCTGACCTGGTGAGACCTCTCCCTAACCATCAGGCCTGGCCTCATCTCTGGGAAACACAGATCATGTCAAATCCACAGCGTTTTTGCACACGTTTGCATAAGTGGGGGTGCTTCCCAAATGACACCATATTCCCTTTATAGTACACTTATTTTTACAGGGGGCCATTTAGGATGCAGACTGTGGGTTGTTTAAACTTTAGATGTTGGATACATGACTGCTTGAATAGTCTCTCTTCCTAAGACTCCTGTCTTTGTATGTCTGTTTGAAGGAACATGATTCGGAGGGGGGCAGAACCCCTCTGATGAAAGCAGTCAGCGGGACGCCTGTTTACTGTACAGTTCCTAATCAGCAAAGGTGTGCCTCTGCTCCCTCCACACACATTGTAACTTGAGCCACAGAAACAGTGTTCATCATATAAAGCCACAATCAAATCAAATGAAATGTTATTTGTCACATGCGCCGAATACAACAGGTGCAGACCTTACCGTGAAATGCTAACTTACAAGCCTTTAACCAACAATGCAGTTAAGAAAATAGAGTTAAGAAAATATTTACTAAATAAACTAAAGTAAGTAAGTAAAACATTTTAAGAAGTAACACAATAAAATAACAATAATGAGGCTATATACAGGGGGTACCGGTACCAACTCAATGTGCAGGGGTACAGGTTAGTCGAGGTAATTTGTACATGTAGGTAGGGGTAAAGTGACTATGCATAATAATAAACAGTGAGTAGCAACAGTGTAAAAAAAAAGGGGGGTCAATGCAAATAGTCTGGGAGGCCATTTGTTTAATTGTTCAGCAGTCTTATGGCTTGGGAATAGAAGCTGTTAAGGAGCCTTTTGGACCTAGATTTGGTGCTCCGGTACCTCTTGCCGTCCGGTAACAGAGAGAACAGTCTATGACTTGGGTGACTGGAGTCTTTGACAATTTTTTGGGCCTTCCTCTGACACCGCCTAGTATATAGGTCCTGGATGGCAGGAAGCAATTTTTTGGGCCTTCCTCTGACACCGCCTAGTATATAGGTCCTGGATGGCAGGAAGCTTGGCCCCAGTGTTGTACTGGGCCGTACGCACTACCCTCTGTAGAGCCTTATGGTCGGATGCCGAGCAGTTGCCATACCAGGCGGTGATGCAACCGGTCAGGATGCTGTCGATGGTGCAGCTGTAGAACCTTTGGAGGATCTGGGGACCCATGCCAAATCTTTTCAGTCTCCTGAGGGGGAAAAGGCGTTGTCGTGCCCTCTTCACGACTTTCTTGGTGTGTTTGGACCATGATAGTTTGTTGGTGATGTGGACACCAAGCAACTTGAAACTCTTGACCCGCTCTACTACAGCCTCGTTGATATGTATGTGGGCGTGTCCGGCCCTCCTTTTCCTGTAGTCCACAATCATCTCCTTTGTCTTGCTCACATTGAGGGAGAGGTTGTTGTCCTGGCACCACACTGCCAGGTCTTTGACCTCCTTCCTATAGGCTGTCTCGTCATTGTCTGTGATCAGGCCTACCACCGTTGTGTTGTCAGCAAACTTAATGATGGTGTTGGAGTTGTGTTTGGCAACGCAGTCGTGGGTGAACAGGGAGTACAGGAGGGGACTAAGCACGCACCCCTGAGGGGCCCCCGTGTTGAGGATCAGCGTGGCAGATGTGTTATTGAGGGAGGTGTTTAGTCCCAGGGTCCTTGAGATTGCATCATCTGTGGATCTGTTGGGGCGGTATGCAAATTGGAGTGGGGTCTAGGGTTTCCGGGATGATGGTGTTGATGTGAGCCATGACCAGTCTTTCAAAGGACTTCATGGCTAATGACGTGAGTGCTACGGGGCGGTAGTCATTTAGGCAGGTTACTGATATTACGTATTTTATACAAGATTAGTTAATGTTTGAAATATTGTGAGCTGCATAAGGATTTGGAGGATGAGGACATTCCATGTATTTATTTCTGTCACTGGTGGGTGCCAGAAGGTATGCGGGCCAAGATAGCTGGGGGGCCACTGGTGCTATTCTTGGAAGGAGTACGTGATGGAATATCCTGACTAGGGCGCAACACGATACCATGTAGCATGATCCTATTCTGGTGAGGAGTGACACTCAATAATGGTTGGCAACTGTTGGATAGAATTAGCTTGCAAACAAGTATATAAGCTAAGAGATTTCCTTTGTTCAGTGAGTTCAGATGGCAATGGGCCACCCACGTCCCATTTGCTATGTTACATTTACATTACATTTACGTCATTTAGCAGACGCTCTTATCCAGAGAGACTTACAAATAGGTGCAATCACCGTATAGCCAGTGGGATAACCACTTTACAATATCTTATTTTTTAAAAATTATTATTATTTTTTTTATTATTTTTTTTAGGGGGGTAGAAGGATTACTTTATCCTATCCCAGGTATTCCTTAAAGAGGTGGGGTTTCAAATGTCTCCGGAAGGTGGTGAGTGACTCCGCTGTCCTGGCGTCGTGAGGGAAGCTTTTTCCCCCTTTGGGGTGCCAGAGCAGCGAACAGTTTTGCCTGGGCTGAGCGGGAACTATGCTTCCGCAGAGGAAGGGAGCCAGCAGGCCAGAGGTGGATGAACGCAATGCCCTCGTTTGGATGTAGGGACTGATCAGAGCCTGAAGGTACAGAGGTGCCGATCCCCTCACAGCTCCATAGGCAAGCACCATGGTCTTGTAACAGATGCGAGCTTCAACTGGAAGCCAGTGGAGTGTGCGGAGGAGCGGGGTGACGTGAGAGAACTTGGGAAGGTTGAACACCAGACGGGCTGCGGCATTCTGGATGAGTTGTAGGGGTTTAATGGCACAGGCAGGGAGCCCAGCCAACAGCGAGTTGCAGTAATCCAGACGGGAGATGACATGTGCCTGGATTAGGACCTGTGCCGCTTCCTGTGTAAGGCATGGTCGTACTCTCCGAATGTTGTAGAGCATGAACCTGCAGGATCGGGTCACCGCCTTGATGTTAGCGGAGAACGACAGGGTGTTGTCCAGGGTCACGCCAAGGCTCTTCGCACTCTGGGAGGAGGACACAATGGAGTTGTCAACCGTGATGGCGAGATCATGGAACGGGCAGTCCTTCCCCGGGAGGAAGAGCGGCTCCGTCTTGCCAAGGTTCAGCTTGAGGTGGTGATCCGTCATCCATACTGATATGTCTGCCAGACATGCAGAGATGCGATTCGCCACCTGGTTATCAGAAGGGGGAAAGGAGAAGATTAGTTGTGTATCGTCAGCGTAGCAATGATAGGAGAGGCCATGTGAGGATATGACAGAGCCAAGTGACTTGGTGTATAGGGAGAATAGGAGAGGGCCTAGAACTGAGCCCTGGGGGACACCAGTGGTGAGAGCACGTGGTGCGGAGACAGCTTCTCGCCACGCCACTTGGTAGGAGCGACCGGTCAGGTAGGACGCGATCCAGGAGTGAGCCGCGCCGGAGATGCCCAGCTCGGAGAGGGTGGAGAGGAGGATCTGATGGTTCACAGTATCAAAGGCAGCAGACAGGTCTAGAAGGACAAGAGCAGAGGAGAGAGAGTTAGCTTTAGCAGTGCGGAGAGCCTCCGTGACACAGAGAAGAGCAGTCTCAGTTGAATGACCAGTCCTGAAACCTGACTGGTTTGGATCAAGAAGGTCATTCTGAGAGAGATAGCAAGAGAGTTGGCTAAAGACGGCACGCTCAATAGTTTTGGAAAGAAAAGAAAGAAGGGATACTGGTCTGTAGTTGTTGACATCAGTGGGATCGAGTGTTGGTTTTTTGAGAAGGGGTGCAACTCTCGCTCTCTTGAAGACGGAAGGGACATAGCCAGCGGTCAAGGATGAGTTGTTCAGAGAGGTGAGGTAGGGGAGAAGGTCACCGGAGATGGTCTGGAGAAGAGAGGAGGGGATGGGGTCAAGCGGGCAGGTTGTTGGGCGGCCTGCAGTCACAAGTCGCAAGATTTTATCTGGAGAGAGAGGGGAGAAAGAAGTCAAAGCATAGGGTAGGGCAGTGTGAGCAAGGACCAGCAGTGTCATTAGACTTAACAAACGAGGATCGGATGTCATCAACCTTCTTTTCAAAGTGGTTGACGAAGTCATACACAGAGAGAGAGGAGGGGGGGGGGGATTCAGCAGGGAGGAGAATGTGGCAAAGAGCTTCCTAGGGTTAGAGGCAGATGCTTGGAATTTAGAGTGGTAGGGTAGCATAGGCTGGGATGAAGTCAGCCTTGTTGGCAGCAGAACGGCAGTTCCAGAGGCTGCCTGAGACCTGGAACTCCAGGTGTGGGGTGCGTGCAGGGACCACCAGGTTAGAGAGGCAGCAGCCACGCGGTGTGAGGCGTTTGTGTAGCCTGTGCGGAGAGGAGAGAACAGGGATAGGCAGAGGCATAGTTGACAGGCTGTAGCAAATGGCTACAATAATGCAGAGGAGATCGGAATGAAATGAACTAAACATCTGGGAAAGGAGAGAGTAAAAACCAAAACTCCCAAATATAACTCTCCCAACTTCACCTCAGAAACTATAATTGTTTCACTGAACCACCCGAATAAAACTCTCCCAACTTCCACTTTAGAAATTAGAATTGTTGTGAACTACAGCGGTTCAATGTTTCAAGGAATAGACTCAACTTACTTTATTCAGCTAGCTAACTATGACGCTATAGCTAACTAGCATGCTAGCATCCAATAACACACAGTTTAGCACCAATACTTGGTTACAACAAACTACCAATAATGTGTTAACACACTAAACAGATAATTCGTGTCCGTGTCTAGTTCCTTTCATAACGCAGCAATAATTAAACGTTGGCTAGCTAGCACAACTATATTGTATTTAGCTGCTACAGTACAGCTAGCTGGTCGTGTTGGCTAGCTAGCAATGGCTGCTGTGTTGACTTTGTTTGAATAACGGCGGCGCTGCGAACAAATGTAGCTGGCTAAAAGGATATTGTATTTAGTTGCTACCATTGCTAATAGCTACTCGCCAGCTAGTCCAGGAGGTGAGTTAGCTAGCTAGCTAGCTTCGTGCTACACCCGGCACCGCCGAATACAATGCTAACCTACAATAACTACCCACAACAGCCCACGATGCCTACCTATAATACCTAATAATATACAGCCCACGATGCCTACCTATAATACCTAACTACAATATAAATACATAGTTTAAGCCTTACTCGACAAAGCCCAAGCTATGTATAAAGCCAAACTTACCCGACGCCAGCTGTCTGGGTGGCAGACTGCAATATGTGAACCCAGTACCGCAATATTAAATACTTTGAATCAACTCTCCATGTAAGTGTTTAAGTATCTTCTTACATACTGAATTACTTGATGCCAGAGAAACTCATCATAACAGATTGGCGTCTAAACGAACAGGATGCAGTTTACAGCCAAACTAACGGGTAAGCAGACATTCATTTTTTTATTATTTTAAATTCTGCTCATCTGTGGTAAAGCTGAGCTGTAACAAACGTTTAAAATTCAATATTGTTTTGAGGGGAATAGATGAGTGGTATTCAAGTACGTAAACAGATGTAAGGAGAAATATCAAATTAGACAATGACATGGTGCTATGATTCTAAACAGGGTTTGTTCAGAATAAGGAGAAAAAAAGAAAACAACAGAGGAGAAGGAGAGTGGGTTTAACAAGATTGGGCGTAGGGTCTTTTAATGTGTATGACATTATAAAGATAGAGATTTGTGAGGTTTGAGTCCTTTAATGTGAAAAATCATTTTAAAGTTGTTAAGAGGTTCAAGTCCTCAACAAGACGAGATTATAAAGATAGAGAGTAGTGAGGTTTGAGTCCTTTGGTGTTGAATCATCATAAAGTGTGATAAAGTGAGGTTTGAGTCCTTTGGTGTTGAATCATCATAATGTGTGATAAAGTGAGGTTTGAGTCCTTTGGCATTGAATCGTCATAAAGTTTGTGAGGTTTGAGTTCTTTGGTGTGTAAGAATCATCATAAAGTGTTAAAGTCCTCAACGAGATTTGTTAAGAGGTTCAAGTCCTCAACAAGTTAAAGGTTAGAGTCCTTTGTAAAAGCCCTATGAGAGAATTAGTCCTTTGTGAATTACTCAAAATGTTCAGGAGAGAGAGAGAACAATAACTCATACTGCATAAAGAATCAGCGCAGATACAATTAAGCATGTTGAATCATGGCACCAATGACAAAATAGGCAAACAACATTTTAATAAAGATCAAGTTGGGGATTTGATTCAAGTATTTGATTACTAATATTGCATGAACTAATAAAAGCAATGGATAGCCAACTTAGTAGACCAGTATCTGGCAAGACAGTCACCATTAAGAATAAATCAGAGCTTCATTTACCTCGAAGAGAGCGAAAGGAAATTACTAAATTATTACAGACAAATACGCATTTAAAACAAGTCTTAAAAGTATTGAAAATCAGACAATGCGCGAATGGATGTTAAGTATATTAGGGTTTTTCTATGTGGAACCATATATCTGTGATTTATCAGCATGGACGGATAATGAGTATCCTCAAGAAGGTATTTTTAAAAGGGATACGTTAAAGATCATTGACAAAAAGGGAAAAGTTAAAATCATATATCATTGACAATATCGCCGTAAGCAACACGAAATGGGATTTAATGAGCACACGATGGCCTGGAAATATAATTAATAAGGTGCAAAAGTCAGCTAACGACTTTAAGTAATTGAATGGAACAACATAGGCTATCTTATGAACAAAGAGCAGAAAGGAATTTTAATCTGAAGGGTGCATAATAAGTTATAGACAGCAAAACTGTTACATTGATGCTGTTGACCCCGATCACTGGTAGCATTGATTAGATTATACGAAAGGGATTGTCCTACCAACCCATGGCAGCCTAGGATAACTTGGTAATTAAAGTGGCATCCCTGTGAATAGATGTTTTGTTTGTTTTGACTATAACTTAATTAACAATAATTTGTCACCTGCTAAAGTAACATTGGATGGAAAGACAGCGATAGAGGATAATATAGATTGTAGAGGGTTTTCTGGGTTAAAAGGAAAGTAGGTTAATTGGGAAATGAGAAATGTCGAATTGGATTGTTTGAGTAGACTGGTATTAAAATAATGCTTTCTAGTGGTCCTCTGTAGCTCAGCTGGTAGAGCACGGCGCTTGTAACGCCAAGGTAGTGGGTTCGATCCCCGGGACCACCCATACACAAAAATGTATGCATGCATGACTGTAAGTCGCTTTGGATAAAAGCGTCTGCTAAATGGCATATAAATTAATTATTAATAGTAATGTGAATGCAAGTATGTTATTAGGTAGTAGTGGTTTGTGGATAGAAT
The DNA here is from genome assembly GCF_020615455.1 of Coregonus clupeaformis. Classification (NCBI taxonomy): domain Eukaryota; kingdom Metazoa; phylum Chordata; class Actinopteri; order Salmoniformes; family Salmonidae; genus Coregonus; species Coregonus clupeaformis. The sequence goes on along the minus strand of NC_059198.1, from coordinate 44,419,603 downwards.
TGATTAATGCCATGATTTAGTCAGCGTGTGAAAGATAATCGTTCTCGCTGGGCTATATCGGGATGTAAAGGACGCAGGGGGTAATGTGAAGCAGAGATCTGAATAGTTGAATACGAAACGTTCTTTGACAATTTTTAATTATTATTATTCAATTGTATAGTTTGCGTAACACCAGTGAGTTATGTAGACAGTTAATTAATTCTAAAAACGATAATCTGTTTCTGGTACGCTGAACAGTGGATAGGAGGTAGTTTGGACTATTACGCTGATGTGGAAGTACACATTTTTTGTAGGTTATGGATTTATTGAATAATAGGTTTATATTTTAATACATCAATGCAATAGGTTGTGATGATTACATTACCGGAAAGGGGTTATGGGTTTATATTAGAAGGTGTAGTCAACTTAATGAAACGTGGTATTATCTGATGTGTTTTGAGTAGGATTATTTCTTATAGGATTGGTGGAAGTACCCTACAGTATGTATGTTAAGGAAGACGTAGGAAATCACATCTCAAACAACTTTTTATTAGATGCTTGGGATCAAATATCACTGATTCTTTATGCGCAGTGATTGATTATATTTGTGAATGACTAAAATATTAAATTTAGAGGGGTGACAGGAACAATCTAAGGGGAAACAGATTTTACCTATGTCGTTGGACAGTGATCCAGTAACGATACCATTATAATTTGATATGGGATCAAATAGAGCCGATTTTGGGGTTGTATAATCATTGTGAGAATTACAGAGAATGAAGTCTAAAGGGGAGAAAAGGGCTTTCATTTTATTTTACAGATGGTCCCGTGTATGTGGTCTTGGGGAGAGATGTTAGTAAGTATGAAGATATCCGGATTAGGTCATAAAAGGGAGCTACCAAATTAAATAAGGCCTGGCCATTTCTGTTTGTTGTTTTACTATATGATTTTTTCAAATAACCACACACAACCCACCTAGTATGATGTTTATATAGGTTTTTATCTTTATTTTAGGGGATTTTCACGGGTTAGAGATGATACGTCTTAAAGGGGCACACACAGAATCTTATGAAGTTTTTGTTTTCTGAGTGAGTTTTGGGTAAAACGTGATTTTGAGAAGAAATGTAATGAGGACTTACTGTACACTTGGGATACATAATGTATGAAATGTTTTGATGTTAATGATTAGTCTACTATAGAATGAAACACTTCTTTGAAGGGTTTGAATGACCTCTGACCTCTGTCCTGACTTTCTAGTGTGATTTGATCACCCACACTGGAAAACCGAGAGGCATAGGATGAGCAATTTAAGGTAATTTATTATACCGAGTTGAGGGTCATTTATAATACTGTTAATTATGAAGAAGTTTATAATTTGGCAATAGTCCTATATATGATTCGGACCATGACTTGGACAGAGTGAGAGAGCTAGTCCTGAATGAGGGACACCTGTCGCTAGTCAATTTTAATATTCCTTGAAGTACCTTATGGGATACAATTAAGTTAAGGTATTATCAAAGGTTGTCATTTTAATTTAATTTATTATTCATTTTAGTTTTTTGAACGCATGAATCATGATGTGAGTCATGTACAAAAGGGGGAATTACTGGTCGCATGGGGCTTTTTGGTAAATATGCAAATTGTATTAAGAATATGAGCAGTAGTAATTAATGTGTTATGGGTTAGATTAAATGTTTTATGTGCAAGTGTATTTGTGGTAGGAGGCAGGGTGTAGAGGAGGCCTGTCTCTGAAACTAGTGGACTGCAACAAGCTGCAAGGATGTGCACTTCCTAATCTCAAGGCTTCTCCTGACTGATAAGAAGACAGGGTATAGTAGCATAAGGTGTCTCACCTAACAATGTTCTTCAGACTTTCTTCCCATGGGTGAAGACAAATCTGCCCAACCTAGCAGGAGAATATGAGCATTGTCTGCGCCCTGGAGACTGGCGGTAAAGGATAACAGAAGTAAGAGATGGACAAACCCTAGGTGGAGAGGTCAGTACTAGGTGTTTCTGGCTACCTCGATGGAGGGGGAAGTAGCAGAGAGAGATACCTGCATCCATGTGTCCCACTGTAGGAGTGTTACAACCCCAGAGGAGGAAGATGGCACCGCCACTGCGTAGCATTGTTTTATTTTGTGTCTGTCTGTGTCTGTGTATCTTTGCAGCAGTGACTCTCAACTTCCCTATTGGTACACTGCCAGAAGGACACACTCCACAGAATGATGTTGATAAATGGAGAAGGACTCTGCTAAAGGGACCATACATCATCACCCAGGCTACACCAACGGATGTACGGAAAGAGGGGAGATCGACCTGGTATCATCTAAACCACTGCAACAGAGTACTACGAGGAAACTGACGACCTAGAGATGAGGGAGCTGAGGATGATGGCGCTGGCCAGAATACAATGGCAATGGGAATGCTACTGATGAGCTACATGCTCTGGCTGATTCCCTCGATGGAGGGACAGACATCCAAGAACATCCAAGAACTTCCAGAAGTTCAAGAATCACCTGACTTTCACACCATTAATTTCTCTATCTGTGGAGGGTTTCCCTAACAGAAATTGAGGTCTAACTTCCCGATCCTGTGAATCTGCGGTGTAGTTGATAGGGTGATATGGTGGGTATATTAGAAATTGGTATTAAGAATAATTGGTAAAACATCATAATTTGTCATATAGTCAATGTTTATATGGATTTCTTGGATTAGAAATGAACTCAACTAAACTGTTATGTTCTGTCTTCTCTTGAGGTAAATGGAGATGGTGTCTTGATGCATAGCAGGGATAATTCATCCTAGAATGGTGTTAACCTATAAAAAAAAAAAAACTCTAATCCGGCTGAAAATGAGCATCAGAGTCGTTTCAAGACGTTCCCGTACAGCACCACTTCTACCTGCAACCGGTGTACAACAGCCAATCGAAGCTATCAACTGCTTTTCTCTCATGCCTTTTTTCCGTGAGTGGGACAGGAGTCCACGAGGAGTGAGGATGGATAGAGATCTGTTCAAATACAACATTTCAATGTTGTTGGTATACTTGTTGGCAAATGGACAAGACAGAATGGGGTGTAGAGATGGTGGTGACTCGGATGAGACATTGAAGTTGGGACATTGTCATGGGCAATCCATTTTTAACCATGAAGCTGTCTGAAGAACATAATGAAGACACGACAGAAGATTGAGTGCCGGGAATGAAGGGGTTGGTTAGCTGTGTTGATAATACATTTGGATTTATCTAAATTTGGTAATTTGGGTATGAGGTTGATGTAGGAGGTATATACACTCCTAAATTAATAGTACTAAGATTGCATTGAGATAATGATCTGTAGTTATTCTCAGGATGAGGAAGGTCATAATAGAATTATGGATATTTATACTGTATGTTAATATAAGTCTACATTCTGACAGTTGTAATGTGTGATAAAGTGATAGTACCAATGTGAATCACTAAGAATTGTCATTTTAAATTTGGTTGAGATAAGTAATTTGGTTTTGTTTATGATTTATAAGATGACTGAGTGATTTAAGTAAATCATTAGTATATATTAGTGACTAAAGATGTTGAGACTATTTTTCGCATGACTGGTATTGCTTGTACAATCGCGAGATAACTGTCTTAAATAGATATTATGGTTAAAACACCGATACATTATTTTAATGTGTTAGGATACACTTATATGATTTATTTATAGTAGACATTTTTGAATCTTACTGTTTGAAACATATAAGGTTAATGCAAGGATTGTGCCTGATATCATCAACATGTTGATTATTAGGTTACCGTATTCACATATTAGTCACTATATACATTTGAAGTGTTTGGAGGTATTGATATGGGACTATTAATACCCAAAGAGGGGGAATTGATGTGGATTTGTAGAGTGGTACATGTCTCTGTTGCTAGGCAATAACTTAATTTGTTCCTATCATGGGGTTTGATGTGTGTGACATAGGAATGTTTATGCTATTTTCATCTGATCTGACCTTGGGTTGCATTCCTCGCTCCTGCCTAATCCAAGGCTGTGCTGATTTATCAGTGACTGAAACCAATGTGTTATCCTTTGTATCCCTCCTCAGGCATATTATGGGAACAGAGTCAGGGTTGAACAGAGTTGAACATGGTACCTATTAACAGTCATGGGTTTTCAAGCAATTTGGTCTTTAACTAAAGCTATGGGAAATATTAGAGAAATACAGGATGGGATTAGTGATTACAGCTAGAGATGTAATTTAGAAATTGTCATGAATCAATGTATTTTCTGGGATGATGTCATGAGGTTAGTAATTTGTTTGTATGTTTTGTTTGTTTGGTTTAAGTAATGTTAGATCTGTGGAATTTTACTTACAACAGAAAAATAATGAAAATGGGGGATTGATATTACATATTTTATACAGGATTAGTTAATGTTTGAAATATTGTGAGCTGCATAATGATTTGGAGGATGAGGACATTCAATGTATTTATTTCTGTCACTGGTGGGTGCCAGAAGGTAAACGGGCCAAGATAGCTGGGGGCCACTGGTGCTAATCTTAGAAGGAGTACGTGATGGAATATCCTGACTAGGGTGCAACACAATACCATATAGGATGATCCTATTCTGGTGAGTAGTGACACTCAATAATGGTTGGCAACTGTTGGATAGAATTAGCTTGCAAACAAGTATAGAAGCTAAGAGATTTCCTTTGTTCAGTGAGTTCAGATAGCAATGAGCCACCCACATACCGTTTGCTATGTGAACCCGGTACCGCAATATTAAATACTTTGAATCAACTCTCCATGTAAGTGTTTAAGTATCTTCTTGCATACTGAATAACTTGATGCCAGAGAAACTCATCATAACAGATACCTTCGCTTTTGTCCTGCTGTTCTGTCCTGCCGATGCACGGAAAACCCAGCCAACTCTACATTATCCGTGTCGTCGTTCAGCCACGACTCGGTGAAACATAAGATACTATTTTTAATGTCCCGTTGATAGGATAGTCTCGAATGGAGCTCATACAGTTAATTCTCCAGTGATTGCACATTGGCCAATAGAACGGATGGTAGAGGCGGGTTACCCACTCGCCGACGAATTCTCACAAGGCACCCTGATCTGCGCCCCCTGTATCTCCTTTTCTTAATGCGAATGATGGGGATTTGGGTCTTGTCCGGGAGCAACATTATATCCGTCAGACTCATTAAAGAAAAAATCCAGTTCTAGGTGAGTAATTGCTGTTCTGATATCCAGAAGCTCTTTTCGGTCATAAGAGACGGTAGCATCAACATTATGTGCTAAATAAGTTAAAAACAATGTGAAAAAACACACAAAATAGCACAATTGGTTAGGAGCCCATAATACGGCAGCCATCCCCTCCGGCGTCAATGATACAGTAGTCTTAACACATACCGTTGTTACTCTTTTTAGCCCTCTCCTTACTCTCTCGCTCCCTCTCCACTCTCTCTTCTCACTTTCTCTTTCTCTGATGTTATGTAGACATTGGATCAACCAACCCAGGGGGCACTTTGCTGCCCCTGTCATCGGGAAGAAGGGAAAACGCAGAGTAAGGAGGTAATCTCAGGCTCAGTAAGTTCTCTTTCCCCTTTTTTCTTCTATTTTAAACCCAACCTCTACTGCCTTTTTTTAGTTAACCCTTTAATGCTGACCTGCAGTTGGCCATGTGGAACCACTGTATTCTTCTGGCTTTGGATGTTATGTCTTATGACCTAATAAGCATAACCTTTTACGGTTTTACAGTATGGATTTCGTCTGCAGCAAGCATGCTTCTTTAGATGCTTTGCCTGCATACATTAAAACACAGTCACCATGTACAACAACATAGTTAAATAGATGACCTGAATGAGTACCTGAAGAAACTTTGCAATGACAGGAATGTCTCTCAGGGGTTCCAGGATTATTTCCAGCAACATTGCAAACAGTTTTAGAGACTTGGCGGACAGGGTCTGGTAGTGCTCAGACATTTGGCCTTGTGTGTTAGGTTATTGTCCTGCTGAAAGGTGAATTCATCTCCCAGTGTCTGGTGGAAAGCAGATTGAATCAGGTTTTCCTCTGGTGCTTCGCTCCATTCCGTTTATTTTTTATCCTGAAAAACTCCCCAGTCCTTAATGATTACAAGCATACCCATAACATGATGCAGCCACCACTATGCTTGAAAATATGGAGAGTGGTACTCAGTAATGTGTTGTATTGGATTTGCCCCAAACATAACACTTTGTATTCAGGCCAAAAGGTAAATGCTTTGCCACATTCTTTGCAGTATTACTTTAGTACCTTGTTGCAAACAGGAGGCATGTTTTGGAATATTTTTTGTCTCTACAGGTTCCTTCTTTTCACTCTGTCAATTAGGTTAGTATGTATTGTGGAGTAACTACAATGTTGTTGATCCATCCTCAGTTTTCTCCTATCACAGCCATTCAACTCTGTAATTGTTTTAAAGTCACCATTGGCCTCATGGTGAAATCCCTGAGCGGTTTCTTTCCTCTCCGCATCTGAGTTAGTAAGGATGCATGTATCTTTGTAGTGACTGTGTGTATTGATACACCATCCAAAGTGTAATTAATAACTTCACCATGCTCAAAGGGGTATTCAATGTCAGTTTTTACTCCATCTACCAATAGGTGGCCCTTCTTTGCGAGGCATTGGGAAACCTCCCTGGTCTTTGTGGTTGAATCTGTGGTTGAAATTCACTGCTCGACTGAGGGACCTTACTGATAATTGTATGTGCGGGGTACAGAGATGAGGTAGTCATTGAAAAACCATGTTAAACACTATTATTGCACACAGAGTGAATCCATGCAACGTATTATGTGACTTGTTAAGGAACTTTTTACTCCTGAACTTATTTAGGCTTGCCGTAACAAAGGGGTTGAATACTCATTGACTGAAGACATTTCAGCTTTTAATTTTTAATTCATTTGTAAACATTCCTTAAAACATAATTCTGTCGTGGAAATTCTACACCATGTCATGGAAATTACCACTAGGGACATTCTAAGTCAATCTTAAATGAATCATCCTTTATTGTCAGCGCTCTGGAGAGCTTCCAACCAACTCAATGCACCATATGTCGACCAGGAGCTCTGCTGGGGCCGTCTGTGAGAGAAACATTTACATGTAACATGTTAACCTGCTTTGTTTAATATTAATAGTTAACAATTATATACAGTTCTGCTAATGCTGTGTTTTTGTAAAGGGATGGTTTCTACTCCAGCTCCCTGCAGCTAGTCTAGGCGTGTGGTCAAGGACATGGATTTTACTCAAGATAGGGGAATCTGGAGTTGACAATTGATTTATGAATGGATTGGTGATAAAGCCTACAAATGCATTCCATAGAATGAGTTGGTGTTTGTGTAATATAAGGTACCAGGGAGAGATGGCTCGGGTAGGGGCCAAACCCTCGTTTCCATACAATGAGAACAGTCTTCACAGCAAATGCTATCTGGCTGGGGGATACTCCTTTCTCATATTTCAAATCACGCTTTGACCCATTCCACACATCTGCTGTCTGTTATGTAGAATTGGAGGGGGGTATCGTGCTATAAAATATATTTGTATTATTGTTATGTGAGAGCTCTCGACCAGCCTCAATATTGCAGAGCACTCACTCCATTCACGGGTGTGGGTGGTGTGACCTGCTGCTTTATTAATAAGATTTGAATAAAGCAATAAATCCTGATTGGTGATTGACCTTGTCTCTCCCCATTATTTATTAGAATTTCCATGACACATCCCAGCAGTTGTCTTATATATGGCTAAACACAGACAAGTTATTTTTGCATGATTTGGCATAATAAATTCATCATTACCGTTTTGTTTCATTCATGTGACCGACCAATACTGGTTCATAACATGCAACAGACCAATACCTCATGAGGCTTCTTCTCTCAAAGCTGAGACCTTGAAACTGAGATATCTTTCATTCTCAAAACAAGGTCTGGACATACTGCCAAATTGCAGATACTGATAAGTGAGGATTCATCCGATCAGTCACTTGCATGAACACAGAAATGTATATAATAGAAAAGCACCAACATTAACATTTCCATCACATTCCATCCTCTTATCACTTTTGTGATAATAATCATTACATTTTAATGTAAGCATTTAGATTTTAGCTTCTATATCAAAATATTCTATACTCCTATTTAAGTAAGGGAAATCAACAACAACACCAAAAAACAGACACTTCATAATTTCAAACCCTTCATTCTGGGTTGTACAATCCAATTAGTATGGTATTACTATAATCATAATAAATGTTATACTTCTATTAATGGGAGTGAGTATCAAAAATACACACACATACACAAGGGATCTGTAGATTCAGAGGTGAATAAATCTCTCAATGTTAACCATTGTTTCCATATCTCTTACCACAATCGGGTTGGATTGACCTATGTTTTTCACTAACTGTCCCTGGGACATCAACTTAGTCAAAATATAAAACCCTGTTGTTTAACAATTATGTTAAGAACTTCAAAAGGTCGGTGCTGGCTCATCAGCTCAGTGTTCCACATAATGTAAACAGGTTAAGGGTTCAGATGACCTTACCCTCAACTTGTTAAATGAAAGCAACCTTCAATCATTACTCATCGTCCGTATCTACAGGGGGAAATGGGAGCTCATCCAGAGTTGGCAGCTCATTAGTTTCTACATCCTCTGGAGGAGCAGAAAACATGATAGCTGCTGAAATCGTATCAGCCAGAGAGGCACAGATCGCCCTACAGCATGTTAATAACATTTCACAGGGAAGAGAGAGAACACATGTTATAACAGTTTCACACCAACCTTGATAAGAATGAGATTGGGGCAAGGTTAGCCCAAGTTACAATCTAGTGGCTCTCCTCACAATTTAGGGGCATAGAAGCCTCGCCTTTCCAAATCATAATTAAAACTATTGATAAATTATCCAACCCAAATTTAGAATGACAGTCCTTGGTGCTTCACGTTGGTTCTATCACTTTAATTTAAGACCCTCAACTTAGCAAACACTGATACTGGCAGAATGTACATTTACATTGTCATACAGTATATTCATCTCATAATTTCTAGCATTAACTTTCTCAACACTTGTGGTAATGACAGATTGGTATCTCAATGCATTCTTAGTCTAAATTACTATACATTTCACAGTGTGCAGACCTCCACAATCAACCTGACACCCCAAATATTTATTTGAGATAAGCCTAAATCAATTAGGGGCACGGTTGACCACCCCCATCCGTCCCGGCACATCCATCTGGCATTTGTTCATGTTCTTCTTCAGATAGTGTTTCAGTTTGTCCTCCTAATAATAAAAATAAAAATAAATTGGCCATTTAGCAGACGCTCTTATCCAGAGCGACTTACAGGAGCAATTATGGTTAAGTGCCTTGCTCAAGGGCACATCGACAGATTTTTCACCTAGTCGGCTCGGGGATTAGAACCAGCAGCCTTTCGGTTACTGGCACAATGCTCTTAACCACTAAGCTACCTGCCGCCCCGGCACATGTTCAAAGTGGATGGCCCTTGATAATGTCTCTCACCTGAGCCACCACTGTCCTTTACAGTCCATAATGTCTTTGTCCATTTTCCTACCAGTACACCAAGTTTGGACGGGATCTCTCTCCATGCTCACTCCACGTGGACCCATGTCACACTCCAGAGAGAAAAGGCATGAGAGAAAAGGCAGTTGATAGCTTTGACTTGATGCTGTGTACAGGTTGCTGGCTTGGACTCAGGTTCCAGGTGTTGAAGGACCATAGTGAACACCATTACTTGAGCCAGTTAGAGGGGGTTGTGGTTCACACTGTTTTCGGCCGAATTATCTTCCATGCATCTAGATACCATCTGTGGACACCTTCGCCATAACCTCAAGAGAGGACAGACCAGAACAACAGTTTCGTTTAGGGCATTTCTGACTCAGGAAATCCAGACAAATGATTTACTCTATGACACATTATTACTACTACTTGATTCAGGAAATCCAGAATAACAACACAAAGTTGAAACCATTTTATTTTATTTTTCCAAATTGGCTTATACTCCTCTATCATCATGGCGATCTCACTGCAGAGTTACAGGTCAGGGAGTTAGAGGGCTAATCCTTAGAGAGAAATCCCGACCATCCAGCAGACCCAATCTGGTGAGATTTGTATTGAAGCAAGACAAAAACAAACAAACAAACAACACACCAACAGCAAAACGAATTCATATAAAACTAGAGGTGGGGAAAACTCCAATCCATTTGTAGTAACTGTCAACCATTACCAACATATCTTTCTTCTTTTTACAGGCAGCCATCTGAAGAAAATCAATTTGCATATTTACCAAAGGGCCCCAGGAAGTCAGAACAAACCTCACCAGGAAGTTAGAACAGAGGTCAGTCAGCCCTATTAAGTGAGTGTCTCTTTCCCTTTTCTTCCCTTGTACCTCAGACATTATTTAAAGACATTTCAAACATTTTGTGTACCAGGTTTACATTGTGTTTTTCAGTACATTTCTTATCAGGATAATTTACATGTGTGCAACCAAAACTCTGACAATGGAAACTTACAAACATTTCATTTGTGTAAAGCATCCTTTCTAACCTGTGACCCCCCCCCACACACACACACGGAAAAAAAAACACACTTCTAAATCAAACAGAGTATTAACCATGTGTGTGGCAAGAATCGTAGGGTAAACACAAACAAAATGGCCAGGCCTTGCTTATTTTGGGAGGTCCCTTAACAGCTGGATCCGGGTACTTTTAACTGTTCTCCTAAGGCACCTGCCTCAGGAAGCCTTTAAAAGGGAGAGATACAGAATCATTGATAAACCAAAAAAAAACTTGGTAGCAGACATTCCATCAGTCCTGGAAGAAAGAAAATAAACATAATCAAGTTTACTGCATCTTGGGCAGGAAGTCTTAATAAACTGATGGGTTCGGATTTCTAAAATTGTAATATTGTTAATCATCAGTTATACTAGAGACATGAGGAGTGCCATAGCCTGGTTTATACAACATAAGATTGGGGTAATATGTACATGTAGGTAGAGTTATTAAAGTGACTATGCATAGATAATTGTCCTGTGTAGCTCAGTTGGTAGAGCATGGCGCTTGCAACACCAGGGTTGTGGGTTCGATTCCCACGGGGGAACAGTATGAAAAGAAATATATGTATGCACTCACTAACTGTAAGTCATTCTGGATAAGAGCGTCTGCTAAATGACTAAAATGTTAATGGTTATCTGTAGGAGGAATGTATATGGTGGGGTCAATTAAGTTTGGATAGGAGCCAGAGGGCTCTGGAATGTACTGATTAAAGGAGAGGGAATCACATGATTACGGTCATTGATAAGGGTAGAGAGCTATGGGGTTCAGGTCAGGTCACATTGAGGTAGAAGGAGCAGTTTATTACCCACATCACTTAACTTCCTGCCTAGCATTGAAGATGTAATGTTTATAGGGAAGTAGTTCACATAAATTGGAGTATATACAGTTGAAGTCGGAAGTTTACATACACCTTAGCCAAATACATTTAAACTCAGTTTTTCACAATTCCTGACATTTAATCCTAGCAAAAATCCCCTGTTTTAGGTCAGTTATGATCACCACTTTATTTAAAGAATGTGAAATGTCAGAATAATAGTAGAGAGAATGATTTATTTCAGCTTTTATTTCTTTCATCACATTCCCAGTGGGTCAGAAGTTTACATACACTCAATTCGTTTTTGGTAGCATTGCCTTTAAATTGTTTAACTTGGGTCAAACGTTTCAGGTAGCGTTCCACAAGCTTCCCACAATAAATTGGGTGAATTTTGGCCCATTCCTCCTGACAGAGATTGTGTAACTGAGTCAGGTTTGTAGGCCTCCTTGCTCGCACACGCTTTTTCAGTTCTGCCCACACATTTTCTATAGGATTGAGGTCAGGGCTTTGTGATAGCCACTCCAATACCTTGACTTTGTTGTCCTTAAGCCATTTTGCCACAACTTTGGAAGTATGCTTGGTGTCATTGTCCATTTGGAAGACCCATTTGCGGCCAAGCTTTAACTTCCATGTCTGATGTCTTGAGATGTTGCTTCAATATATCCACATAATTTTCCTTCCTCATGATGCCATCTATTTTGTGAAGAGCACCAGTCCCTCCTGCAGCAAAGCACCACCACAGCATGATGCTGCCACCCCCGTGCGTCACGGTTGGGATGGTGTTCTTCGGTTTGCAAGTTCCCCCTTTTTCCTCCAAACATAACGATGGTCATTATGGCCAAACAGTTCTAATTTTGTTTCATCAGACCAGAGGACATTTCTCGAAAAAGTAAGATCTTTGTCCCCATGTGCAGTTGCAAACCGTAGTCTGGCTTTTTTATGGCGGTTTTGGAGCAGTGGCTTCTTCCTTGCTGAGCAGCCTTTCAGGTTATGTCGATATAGGACTCATTTTACTGTGGATATACAGTAGATACTTTTGTACCTATTTCCTCCAGCATCTTCACAAGGTCCTTTGCTGTTGTTCTGGGATTGATTTGCACTTTTCGCACCAAAGTACATTCATCTTTAGGAGACAGAACACATCTCTTTCCTGAGCGGTATGATGGCTGTGTGGTCCCATGGTGTTTATACTTACGTACTATTGTTTGTACAGATGAACGTGGTACCTTCAGGTGTTTGGAAATTGCTCCCAAGGATGAACCAGACTTGTGGAGGTCTGCAATTGTTTTTCTGAGGTTTTGGCTGATTTCTTTTAATTTTTCCCATGATGTCAAGCAAAGCGGCACTGAGTTTGAAGGTAGGCCTTGAAATACATCCACAGGTACACCTTCAATTGACTCAAATGATGTAAATTAGCCTATCAGAAGCTTCTAAAGCCATGACATCATTTTCTGGAATTTTCCAAGCTGTTTAAAGGCACAGTCAACTAAGTGTACTTCTGACCTACTGGAATTGTGAAACAGTGAATTATAAGTGAAATAATCTGTCTGTAAAGAATTGTTGGAAAAATTACTTGTGTCATGCACAAAGTAGATGTCCTAACCAACTTGCCAAAACTATAGTTTGTTAACAAGAAATTTGTTGAGTGGTTGAAAAACAAGTTTTAATGACTTCAACCTAACTGTATGTAAATTTCCGACTTCAACTGTATATACACTACCGTTCAGAAGTTGGTGTCACTTAGAAATGTCCTTGTTTTCGAAAGAAAAGCAATTTTTTTGTCCATTAAAATAACATAAAATTAATTAGAAACACAGTGTAGATATTGTTAATGTTGTAAATGTCTATTGTAGCTGGAAACAGCTGATTTTTAATGGAATATCTACATAGGCATACAGAGGCCCATTATCAGCAAACATCAGTCCTGTGTTCCAATGGCACATTGTGTTTGCTAATCCAAGTTTATCATTTTAAAAGGCTAATTGATCATTAGAAACCCTTTTGCAATTATGTTAGCACAGCTGAAAACTGTTGCACTGGAAGTGATTAAGACTTCTTGAGACTAGTTGAGTATCTGGAGCATTAGCAATTGTGGGTTCGATTACAGGCTCAAAATGTCCAGAAACAAATAACTTTCTTCTGAAACTCGTCAGTCTATTCTTGTTTTGAGAAATGAAGGCAATTCCATGCGAGAAATTGCAGAGAATCTGAAGATCTAGTACAATGCTGTGTACTACTACCTTCACAGAACAGCGCAAACTGGCTCTAACCAGAATATAAAGAGGAGTGAGAGACCCCGGTGCACAACTGAGCAAGAGGACAAATACATTAGAGTGTCTAGTTTGAGAAACAGGCGCCTCACAGGTCCTCAACTGGCAACTTCATTAAATAGTACCCGCAAAACACCAGTCTCAACGTCAACAGTGAAGAGGCGACTCCGGGATGCTGACCTTCTAGGCAGAGTTGCAAAGAAAAAGCCATATCTCAGACTGCCCATCTTAATCTTTTCTTTTTATTGGCCAGTACCACACATGCAACAGTTATGTCACATGCTCTTTCGGGAGTGACCCTGAGCCAATGTAGACAATGAAACTGAGATTTCAGTATTCCAAAAGTAATCTCGATTCTTGCTCTTGTTTGACAAAGTGCTGTGTAAAGCGTCTCTGAGCCCATGGAGAAGGATTTGTGAATGGTGTCATCAGAGAGGGCAGGCAGGTATCACCCCTGTCCCCAAGGAGGAATCCATCATAGTGACCTCAATCGGGATGGAAGAACAATCAGTGCAGCCAAATGGGTTAATAGGCCTTATAGCATTATGTTGCTTACACTACTGTCATTTTAGACATATAGCTGTAATGGACATGAGTTCTGCATAGAATAATAGTACTCTTTAAATATAGAGCAAAAGAAGTGAGCCAATGTGAGATTTTTCAATTGGGTGTAGGCTATAACTAGTGGCCTTCCCTGCACAGGACGACATCATGGCAGGTATGTGAGCAGTTATGGTAACAAACAAACAAGCAATAAAGAGGTGTTGCTCCTGCTCTTTCCATCCACTCAACCTGCTGCCAGTCAAGTCAATTGCAATGCAGACATAAGGATAACTAGATTTAGCTAACTTCTAACTTCATAAACTAGAAAGATGTGCATAGTTTTAAGCTAGTTAAACATACAAAAAACGATCTAAAACGGAAAACGAAGTGTAAATGGTTAAAGCTAGCTAAAAATCTACGTAGCTAGCTAGCTAATTTAGCCAGTTTGTCCCATTGACTTTGTATGAGCTCCGGTTAGCATGCACACAACCATGGATATTTTCGTCAGTTAAACATTACAAACTGTACACAATATGTATGTAAAGTTTGGACACACCTACTCATTCCAGGGTTTTTCTTTATTTTTAGTATTTTCTACATTGTAGAATAGTAGTGAAGACATCAAAACTATGAAATAACACATATGGAATCATGTAGTAACCAAAAATTGTGTTAAACAAATCAAAATATATTTAATATTTGAGATTGTTCAAAGTAGCCACCCTTTGCCTTGATGACAGCTTTGCACACTCTTGGCATTCTCTCAACCAGCTTCTGGAATGCATTTCAATTAACAGGTGTGCCTTGTTAAAAGTTAATTAGTGGAATGTCTTTCCTTCTTAATGCGTTTGAGCCAAACAGTTGTGTTGTGACAAGGTAGGGGTGGTATACAGAAGATAGCCCTATTTGGTAAAATACCAAGTCCATATTATGGCAAGAACAGCTCAAATAAGCAAAGAGAAACGACAGTCCATCATTACTTTAAGACATGGAGATCAGTCAATCCGGAACATTTCAAGAACTTTGAACATTTCTTCAAGTGCAGTTGCAAAAACCATCAAGCGCTATGATGAAACTGGCTCTCATGAGGACCACCACAGGAAAGGAAGACCCAGAGTTACCTCTGCTGCAGAGGATAAGTTCATTAGAGTTAACTGCACCTCAGATTGCAGCCCAAATAAATGCTTCAGAGTTCAAGTAACAGACACTTCTCAACATTAACTGTTCAGAGGAGACTGCGTGAATCAGGCCTTCATGTTCGAATTGCTGCCAAGAAACCACTACTAAAGGACACCAATAAGAAGAAGAGACTTGCTTGGGCCAAGAAACACGAGCAATGGACATTAGACCGGTGGAAGTCTGTCCTTTGGTCTGATGAGTCCAAATTTGAGATTTTTGGTTCCAACCGTGTCACAGTGAAGCATGGAGGAGGAGGTGTGATGGTGTAGGGGGTGCTTTGCTGGTGGCACTGTCAGTGATTTATTTAGAATTCAAGGCACTCTTCACCAGCATGGCTACCACAGCATTCTGCAGCAATACACCATCCCATCTGGTTTGCCTTATCATTTGTTTTTCAACAGGACAATGACCCAAAACACACCTCCTGGCTGTGTTAGGGCTGTCGTGACTTGAATTTAACATTAATCTGAAGACTGTTTTATCTAATTAACTAACTATGTTTAATTGTTACCCGATTAAATTAATCATGTAACAATTAACTCATTAGGATCTGGGGCACCACGAGAGCGGTTCTTTAAAGAGTTACCATCTCCCGAATTAAACGTTAAAAGATCTTTACCTATCACGTCTATAAACAGTCAACTTATTAATCATAATCTCGTATCATATCATCATTCTGAACAGTCGTAACCTCCTTGCATCTGCAAAAACCCGAGGCTTACTTAAGATTCAGTACTACACAAATCGGTTTAATTATTTATTTACTTGCTAATTAAATGGGAACACAGGATATACCTACACACTCTGCACCGGTTATTGACTGGAGAAAACAGGGCCCTAGCGGAATGACAACAACATGGCTGCTAGATAAAGAAGAGATGGAGATGGAGAGAGAGAGGGACAGAGACACTTAACATTGGTACATTCAGAAACTACTCTCGCCTACAATAACCATATACTTGGCACACGAACCGTCGCCCGCTTTGAGAAAGAAATAATGAATGTATTTACGTGAAAAGCCTGAGTTCGCCGGGAATCTCTCTCTGAACAGGGCTGCCTTGGAAAGGGGGTTGGGCCTTTTCGCGGCACGATGGTAAGGCTCTTATTGTCCGAAATGGTTCCAACAGTCTTCTACTGTTGTCCTTCTTCGTAGTTGTCCGGTATCCTGTGACTTGTCATGTAGTCCTGAACAGAACTACAGAATTAATTTTCCTTCCACTCACTGCTTCTTTTAATATACAGTAGGTTAGCCAGCCGTACCGATGGTTCCCCAGTGGGGTGATGAGAGTAGCGTAATACGATGGTTTGAGCAGAGTAGTAGATGGTCCTACTTAAATTCGCTTTCGAAGATACCTTACTTAGGACAGCTAATCATCCGTACCAGTGATTGTCCGGGAGGTGAGTTTATTTTCTTCACCTCGTGTTGAGATTCAAAGTTCCAACCATTTTAAACGTGTAGCTGAGCTTCATGCTTTTCTGGTCTAATGTGTTAATTCGTAACCCATCATTTATACATTCTGTTCAAAAGGGGCGGTTCCAGCAGGCTGGCACGCTTTCTGACCTCATTTTGGGCGGTGACTACTCACTGCGCAAAGCTTATGGAAAACAATTATCTCTTATAGCTTCTCAAATCACATCCCTCTCTTAAAAAAAATACTTTCATCATTTTTCATACTACATGCACAACGCATAGTATGGAAACGTCATACTTTTCAAGTTACAGTATTTCCTTTAAAAAAAATTATGACATCACAAAATAACAAACAAAATGAAATTAGTGTTCTATAGATCGCCTCTGACCATTCCCCACATTCTACGTTCAAAATATTGTTCCAGTATTCGCTTTTGAACGTGTTAAGAGTTTCAGCGGGAAAATGTCTGTTGAAACAAAGACATTCCTTTGGTGAATCTTGAGGGCGCAGGCCTGAATGTTCTCCTTTGATTTACAACAGGGCATGTTAACCCCCCATAGTTATTTCCTTCCACCTCTACGGGTGAGAGGGGGTCTGATTGAAGTTATTCATTGCAAAACTGATCTGACCTATTTGGATTCTCATGGACAGTCATGACAGGGCTATTTGACCAAGGAGAGTGATGGTGCTGCATCAGATGACCTGGCCTCCACAATCACCTGACCTCAACCCAATTGAGATGGTTTGGGTTGGACCGCAAAGTGAAGGAAAAGCAGCCAACAAGTGCTCAGCATATGTGGGTACTCCTTCAAGTGTTGGTGTCACATCTCCTCCCGTTGCTCCCCTCCGGCGCTCTGATTCGCCGGTCTACTGAGCCACCGGTCTGAGCGCACCACCTCGGCTACACCGGAATGGAAACCCAATGCACCCTAATCACCTCCAGTGCACCTGCACCTCATCATCTCATCACCACCCCTATTTAGCCCTGGACTGTTTGGGATTATGTTGTGTGTGATTGTTTAGCTTTGTGTCGTTTACTCTATCTTTGATATTTATCTTGCTCATTGTTAAGTAAACCTTGACCTTAATTCCTGCGTCTACATCCTGCCTCTTCATATACTCAGTACGCATCACAGTTGGAAAAGCATTCCTCATGAAGCTGGTTGAGAGAATGCCAAGAGTGTGCAAAGCTGTCATCAAAGAATCTAAAATATATTTTGACTTAACACTTTTTTGGTTACTATATGATTCCATGTGTTATTTCATAGTTTTGATGTCTTCACTACTATTCTACAATGTAGAAAATAGTAAAAATAAAGAAAACCCCTTGAATTAGTAGGTGTGTCCAAACTTTTGATTGGTACTGTATGTATAATTCATTTCTTCCTGGTATGGACGTCCTATATGTGCACGTGCACGTGCACCAACATTTTTTATGGGCCTAATCATAGAATTACATAAAGAATCCCTATCAATTCAATATGATCTCTGTGGGCCTAGTCGGAAGATTTGTCATATAACTTTTAAAATGCTTTACCTTTTTATTGTGGCATAAACACAACCAGTCGTGATGTTTTCATCTGATTGTCAATCATTTCAAAGGGCTCTTTTTACTAGGCTACCTGCGCACGTTCATCCACTCGCAACACATATCCAGCTTTCAAACAGTGGTGAATGGAAAGAGACATCTGTTACACAAAACACCAAAAAGTGTCATGACATTTGACGATTGTCATTAGGCCAGAATGTATGCGTCCACTGCTGTCCGCGCACGTCTCTGTCGGCCACTCATTTCAGGGGTTGGGGGGCTCTAAATAATGCTAATTTAACAACTTTCAACTGCAGTGGTAAATATGTTTTACAGTTGTAAATATGAAAATAAAAGCTACCAAAGGAAACAAACACCCCCATGTCTCTATCATGGTTTAAACAACTTATTTATAAGTGGCTGCACAAAGTCCAAAGCATTAGAGTTATCTGTTGATTTATCATTGTTTGCTTTTGTCAGTCAGCTGTTTAGAGCGCTCATTGCTTTGTTTTTCAGATGCCCGCGGGTATTGGTGTTCTCTGTGCCATCCGTGGCCACAAGAAGTAGACCATTTATTTAGCTTTATTATTTTCTATCAATACTTGTTTTCTTCCCTGGATCAGCTGATGATCGACCATATCACTAGACAACTAGCCTACAGCTAGACACCAATGAGCAACCAATCCATCCAACAAGTAGGCTATAAGTTAATGACAGTTGACCCTTTCGGTTAGAAGCATTCGATTTTGCAATGGCATAAGCCTATATTATTTTGGATTTGTGTGCCCATGAGAACTGTTTTCACAGCGAAACATAATGAAACGTTACGTAGGCATAGTAACAGTGCATTTTTCGAGATCGCCAACATCCAGGATTCCTGCAGGGTTAAAGTTCAATGTTCTAATTCAAATGACAAATAACACGGCCATAAATGTAATTAATATAAGGAAAGATAGGTTGTGTTTTATGACACACGATCTGTGAAGACTCCATGCAAATTTAACTATTTACAATGCCTTTATCAATTAATTATCTCTGTTTCTAAATGGTGATTGTGTGATGACAGGATGTAACTGCTAACCTTGTGATATCTTAATGGCCTTTTCAAGACAACTGGGAACTAGGGAACAACCGAGTTTCCGACTTGGAATTCCAAGTTGGATGACCGTTCAGAACTATTTTCTCAGTCGGAGCTTGGTTTTTCCGAGTTCCCAGTTGTCATGAACGCACTGAAATCTGAGATATCCGAGTTTCAAGTTGTTTGGAACGTTGCATAAGCAGCTTTATCGGAAGCCTGCGTGTGTTCATGTGTGTAAAATTGCCTTGCCTGAGAGTGTAGGCTACCGGCAGTCGTGTAGACCTAGAAGAGGGTAAAGGCAAGTAAACGCAGTTAACCCACCTTTTTCTGAAAAAAATATGTAATTTAACGGTAAAAATTATTTTCAGATTTTCTAACAAATCACTTCGAAAAGTAGTGTACACTGTGCATGCTTGTCCACTCCAAAATAATGCCAGCATCCAAACAGTGCACTGCCATTTGATTAATGGAAATAGACAACTGTTACTAATGATATTCGGCGATTGCCATTGATTAGGCCTACATTAATTGATGCGTCTTGCTGACAAATTGACCTTATTTGCAACCTGAAAAGTCAGGACACATGAAATGGGGCTGAAACTGTCCCAGGAAAAACAGCATGTCACCCTAACACACACTGTCAATTTACCAGACTAGGCTACAATGTGTATTACCATGAACTTCAAATAGGCCTAATGGTAGCCAATGATGTAGTGGTAAAAAAATAGGTGGGTAAACTCTGAAAAAAGTAATGCTCCCTATACTTTCAAATGCATTTTTCTGAAAAGGGTGGGTAAACTGTGTTTACTTGCGTTTACCCTCCAGTAGGCCTACACCACTGCCGCTAGCCTACCCTCTCAGCCAAGGCAATTTTACACCCATGAACACATGCAGGCTTCAGATAAAGCTACTTATGCCGTGTTCAAAACAACTGGGAACTCGGAAATAAACAATGTAGGCCTATGCCATTGCAAAATCGAATACATCTAACCGACAAGAGTCAAATACGCCGTGACATTCGGGGGGTATTCGGAAAGTATTCAGACCCCTTCCCTTTGTCCACATTCTGTTAAGTTACAGCATTATTCTAATTTTATTTTTATTTTTATCATCAATCTACACACAATACCCCATAATGACAAATTGAAAACAGGTTTTTAGAAATGTTTGTAAATGTATTACAAATAAACTGATACCTTATTTAGATAAGATAAGTACAATTTGCTATGAGACTCAAAATTGAGCTCAGGTGCAATTGATTGGACATGATTTGGAAAGGCACACACCTGTCTATATAAGGTCCCACAGTTGACAATGCATGTCAGAGCAAAAACCAAGCCTTGAGGTCAAAGGAATTGTCCGTAGAGCTCCGAGACAGGATTGTGTCGAGGCACAGATCTGGGGAATGGTACCAAAAACTGTCTGCAGCATTGAATGTCCCCAAGAACACAGTGGCCTCCATCATTCTTAAATGGAAGAAGTTTGGAACCACCAAGACTCTTCCTAGAGCTGGCCGCCCGGCCAAACTGAGCAATCTGGGGAGAAGGTCCTTGGTCAGAGAGGTGACCAAGAACCCGATGGTCACTCTGACAGAGCTCCAGAGTTCCTCTGTGGCGATGGGAGAACCTTCCAGAAGGACAACGATCTCTGCAGCACTCCACCAATCAGGCCTTTATGGTAGAGTGGCCAGACGGAAGACACTCCTCAATAAAAGGCACATGACAGCCCGCTTGGAGTTTGCACCTAAAGGACTCAGACCATGAGAAACAAGATTGTTTATATTCATTAGGGATCCCCATTAGCTGCTGCCAAGGCAACAGCTACTCTTCCTGGGGTCCAAACACATCAATGCACTTACATCACACACAAACCAAAAGATAAAAACAGTACATCATATAATTCTTATTTACAATGACGGCCTACACCGGCCAAACCCGGACAACGCTGGGCCAATTGTGCGCTGCCCTATGGGACTCCCAATCACGGCCGGTTGTGATACAGCCTGGAATCGAACCAGGGGGTCTGTAGTGACGCCTCAAGCACTAAGATGCAGTGCCTTAGACCGCTGCGCCACTGTAGTGTTATTACAACACTACATATCCAGAACACAAAATGTATAATACCGCCATACAACAATATTACAATGTACAGTGTCCCATGTAGCTCAGTTGGTAGAGCATGGCGCTTGCAAAGCCAGGGTTGTGGGTTCGATTCCCACGAGGGGGCAGTATGAAGAAATGTATGCACTCACTAACTGTAAGTCGCTCTGGATAAGAGCGTCTGCTAAAATGTAAATGTAAAAGTTTGGACACACCTACTCAAGGGTTTTTCTTTATGTTTTACTATTTTCTACATTGTAGAATAATAGTGAAGACATCAAAACTATGAAATATGGAATCATGTAGTAACCAAAAAAAGTGTTAAACAAATCAAAATACATTTGAGATTTGAGATTCTTCAAATAGCCACCCTTTGCCTTGATGACAGCTTTGCACACTCTTGGCATTCTCTCAACCAGCTTCACCTCGCTGGCCATGTCCCTTCCATCTTCAAGAGAGCGAGAGTTGCACCCCTCCTCAAAAAACCTACACTCGATCCCTCCGATGTTAACAACTACAGACCAGTATCCCTTCTTTCTTTTCTCTCCAAAACTATTGAGCGTGCCGTCTCTAGCCAACTCTCCTGCTATCTCTCTCAGAATTACCTTCTTGATCCAAACCAGTCAGGTTTCAAGACTGGTCATTCAACTGAGACTGCTCTTCTCTGTGTCACGGAGGCTCTCCGCACTGCTAAAGCTAACTCTCTCTCCTCTGCTCTTATCCTTCTAGATCTATCCGCTGCCTTTGATACTGTGAACCATCAGATCCTCCTTTCCACCCTCTCCGAGTTGGGCATCTCCACTGTGGTCCTCTGTAGCTCAGCTGGTAGAGCACGGCGCTTGTAACGCCAAGGTAGTGGGTTTGATCCCCGGGACCACCCATACGTAAAAATGTATGCGCGCATGACTGTAAGTCGCTTTGGATAAAAGCGTCTGCTAAATGGCATATTATATATTATATTATATATCTCCGGCGCTGCTCACTCTTGGATTGCGTCCTACTTGACAGGTCGCTCCTACCAGGTGGCGTGGCGAGAATCTGTCTCCGCACCACATGCTCTCACCACTGGTGTCCCCCAGGGCTCAGTTCTAGGCCCTCTCCTATTCTCTCCATACACCAAGTCACTTGGCTCTGTCATATCCTCACATGGTCTCTCCTATCATTGCTACACAGACGACACACAATTCATTTTCTCCTTTCCCCCTTCTGATAACCAGGTGGCGAATCGCATCTCTGCATGTCTGGCAGACATATCAGTGTGGATGTTGGATCACCACCTCAAGCTGAACCTCGGCAAGACGGAGCTGCTCTTCCTCCCGGGGAAGGACTGCCCGCTCCATGATCTCGCCATCACGGTTGACAACTCCATTGTGTCCTCCTCCCAGAGTGCAAAGAACCTTGGCGTGACCCTGGGCAACACCCTGTCGTTCTCCGCTAACATCAAAGCGGTGACCCGATCCTGCAGGTTCATGCTCTACAACATTCGCAGAGTACGACCCTACCTTACACAGAAAGCGGCACAGGTTCTAATCCAGGCACTTGTCATCTCCCGTCTGGATTACTGCAACTCGCTGTTGGCTGGGCTCCCTGCCTGTGCCATTAAACCCCTACAACTTAACCAGAACGCTGCAGCCCATCTGGTGTTCGACCTTCCCAAGTTCTCTCATGTCACCCCGCTCCTCCGCACACTCCACTGGCTTCCAGTTGAGGCTCGCATCTACTACAAGACCATGGTGCTTGCCTACGGAGCTGTGAGGGGAACGGCACCTCCTTACCTTCAGGCTCTGATCAGACCCTACACCCAAACGAGGGCACTACGTTCATCCACCTCTGGCCTGCTAGCTCCCCTACCTCTACAAAAGTACAGTTCCCGCTCAGCCCAGTCAAAGCTATTTGCTGCTCTGGCACCCCAATGATGGAACAAGCTCCCCCACGACGCCAGGACAGCGGAGTCACTAACCACCTTCCGGAGACACTTGAAACCCTACCTCTTTAAAGAATACCTGGAATAGTATAAAGTAATCCTTCTACCCCCCCCCCATTAAAAACAAAAATAAAAAAGTGGTTGTCCCACTGGCTATCATAAGTTGAATGCACCAATTTGTAAATCGCTCTGGATAAGAGCGTCTGCTAAATGATGTAAATGTAAATGATGTAAAAATTGTCCTGTTGAAAAACAAATTGTAGTCCCACTAAGCCCAAACCAGACGGGATGGCGTATCGCTGCAGAATGCTGTGGTAGCCATGCTGGTTAAGTGTGGCTTGAATTCAAAATAAATCAGTGTCACCAGCAAAGCACCCCCACAACATAACACCTCCTCCTCCATGCTTTAAAGTGGGAACTACACATGCAGAGATCATCTGTTCACCCACACCGCTTCTCACAAAGACACGGCGGTTGGAACCAAAAATCTTCAATTTGACTCATCAGACCAAATGACACATTTCCACCGGTCTAATGTCCATTGCTCGTGTTTCTTGGCCCAAGCAGGTCTCTTCTTCTTCGTGTCCTTTAGTAGTGGTTTCTTTGCAATAATTTGACCATGAAAGCCTGATTCCCACAGTCCCTTCTGAACAGTTGATGTTGAGATGTGTCTGTGATTTGAACTCTGTGAAGCATTTATTTGGGCTGCAATTTCTGAGGCTGGTAACTCTAATGAACTTATCCTCTGCAGCAGAGGTAACTCTGGGTCTTCCATTCCTGTGGCGGTCCTCATGAGAGCCAGTTTCATCATAGCGCTTGATGGTTTTTGCGACTGCACTTGAAGAAACTTTCAAAGTTCTTGAAATGTTCCATATTGACTGACCTTCATGTCTTAAAGTAATCATGGACAGTCGTTTCTCTTTGCTTATTTGAGCTGTTCTTGCCATAATATGGATTTGGTCTTTTACCAAATAGGGCTATCTTCTGTATACCCCTCTACCTTGTCACAACACAACTGATTGGCTCAAACGCATTAAGAAGGAAATTAACTTTTTTGAAGGCACGCCTGTTAATTGAAATGCATTCCAGGTGACTACCTCATGAAGCTGGTTGAGAAATAATAAAAAAATAAATTGGTCATTTAGCAGACGCTCTTATCCAGAGCGACTTACAGGAGCAATTAGGGTTAAGTGCCTTGCTCAAGGGCACATCGACAGGTTTTCGGTTACTGGCACAATGCTCTTAACCACTAAGCTACCTGCCGCCCCATAGAGAATGCCAAGAATGTGAAAAGCTGTCATCAAGGCAAAGGGTGGCTATTTGAAGAATCTCAAATATAACATATATTTTTATTTGTTTAACACTTTTTTGGTTACTACATGATTCCATGTGTTATTTCATAGTTGTGATGACTTCACTATTATTATAAAATGTAAAAATAAAGAAAAACCCTTGAATAAGTAGGTGTCCAAACTTTTGACTGGTACTGTATGTGTGTGTAGAGTGTGTGTGCGTATGCGTGTCTGTTCCTGTGTACCTCTTCACAGTCCCAGCTGTTCCATAAGGTGTATAATCTTTTTTTATTTTTTTTATTCTACTGCTTGCATCACTTACCTGATGCGGAATAGAGTTCCATGAAGTCATGGCTCTATGTAGTACTGTGCGCCTCCCATAGTCTGTTCTTGACTTGGGGATTGTGAAGAGACCTCTGGTGGAATGTCTTGTGGGGTATGCATGGGTGTCCGAGCTGTGTGCTAGTAGTTTAGACAGACACCTCGGTGCATTCAGCATGTCAACACTTCTTACAAAAACAAGTACTGATGAAGTCAATCTCTCCTCCACTTGGAGCCATTGTTAGCTCTCCGTGTACATTTAAGGGCCAGCCGTGCTGCCATGTTCTGAGCCAACTCATTTTCTGAGGTCCCTCTTTGTGGCACCTGACGACACGACTGAACAGTAGTCCATGTGCGACAAAACTAGGGCCTGTAGGACCTGCCTTGTTAGGGAACAGCGCTTTATTGTGGACAGACTTCTCCCCATTTTAGCTACTGTTGTATCAACATGTTTTGACCATGACGGTTTACAATCCAGGGTTACTCCAAGCAGTTTAGTCACCTCAACCTGCTCAATTTCCACATTATTTATTGCAAGATTTAGCTGGGGTTTAGTGAATGATTTGTCCCAAATACAATGCTTTCAGTTTTTGAAATATTTAGGACTAACTTATTCCTTGTCACCCATTCCGAAACTAACTGCAGCTCTTTGTTAAGTGTTGCTGTGATTTCACTCACTGTAGTAGCTGACGTGTATAGTGTTGAGTCATCGACTTACATAGACACACTGGCTTTACTCAAAGCAAGTGACATGTTCTTAGTAAAGATTGAAAAAAGTAAGGCGCCTGAGCTGGACAGGAGGCTGGTGTAACAGGCCTAGACAGCTGCCTTGGAGAATTCCTGATTCTACCTTGATTATGTTGGAGAGGTTTCCATTAAAGAACACCCTCTGTGTTCTGTTAGACAGGTAACTCTTTATCCACAATATACAGTGGGGGAAAAAAGTATTTAGTCAGCCACCAATTGTGCAAGTTCTCCCACTTAAAAAGATGAGAGAGGCCTGTAATTTTCATCATAGGTACACGTCAACTATGACAGACAAATTGAGAAATAAATATCCAGAAAATCACATTGTAGGATTTTTTATGAATTTATTTGCAAATTATGGTGGAAAATAAGTATTTGGTCACCTACAAACAAGCAAGATTTCTGGCTCTCACAGACCTGTAACTTCTTCTTTAAGAGGCTCCTCTGTCCTCCACTCGTTACCTGTATTAATGGCACCTGTTTGAACTTGTTATCAGTATAAAAGACACCTGTCCACAACCTCAAACAGTCACACTCCAAACTCCACTATGGCCAAGACCAAAGAGCTGTCAAAGGACACCAGAAACAAAATTTTAGACCTGCACCAGGCTGGGAAGACTGAATAAGCAATAGGTAAGCAGCTTGGTTTGAAGAAATCAACTGTGGGAGCAATTATTAGGAAATGGAAGACATACAAGACCACTGATAATCTCCCTCGATCTGGGGCTCCACGCAAGATCTCACCCCGTGGGGTCAAAATTATCACAAGAACGGTGAGTAAAAATCCCAGAACCACACGGGGGGACCTAGTGAATGACCTGCAGAGAGCTGGGACCAAAGTAACAAAGCCTACCATCAGTAAGACACTACGCCGCCAGGGACTCAAATCCTGCAGTGCCAGACATGTCCCCCTGCTTAAGCCAGTACATGTCCAGGCCCGTCTGAAGTTTGCTAGAGTGCATTTGGATGATCCAGAAGAGGATTGGGATAATGTCATATGGTCAGATGAAACCAAAATAGAACTTTTTGGTAAAAACTAAACTCGTCGTGTTTGGAGGATAAAGAATGCTGAGTTGCATACAAAGAACACCATACCTACTGTGAAGCATGGGGGTGGAAACATCATGCTTTGGGGCTGTTTTTCTTCAAAGGGACCAGGACGACTGATCCGTGTAAAGGAAAGAATGAATGGGGCCATGTATCTTGAGATTTTGAGTGAAAACCTCCTTCCATCAGCAAGGGCATTGAAGATGAAATGTGGCTGGGTCTTTCAGCATGACAATGATCCCAAACACACCGCCCGGGCAACGGAGGAGTGGCTTCGTAAGAAGCATTTCAAGGTCCCTCAGTGGCCTAGCCAGTCTCCAGATCTCAACCCCATAGAAAATCTTTGGAGGGAGTTGAAAGTCTGTGTTTCCCAGCGACAGCCCCAAAACATCACTGCTCTAGAGGAGATCTGCATGGAGGAATGGGCCAAAATACCAGCAACAGTGTGTGAAAACCTTGTGAAGACTTACAGAAAACGTTTGACCTGTGTCATTGCCAACAAAGGGTATATAACAAAGTATTGAGAAACTTTTGTTATTGACCAAAGACTTATTTCCCACCATAATTGGCAAATAAATTCATTAAAAATCCTACAATGTGATTTTCTGGATTATTGTTTTTCATTTTGTCTGTCATAGTTGACATGTACCTATGATGAAAATTACAGGCCTCTCTCATCTTTTTAAGTGGGAGAACTTGCACAATTGGTGGCTGACTAAATACTTTTTTTCCCCACTGTAGCAGGGGTTGTAAAGCCATAACACACAAGCTTTTCCAGCAGCAGACTATGATCAATGAATGTCAAAATCTGCACTGAAGTCTAACAAAACAGCACCCACAATCTTTTTATCAACAATTTCTCTCAGCCAATAATCTGTCATTTGTGTAAGTGTCGTGCTTGTTGAATGGCCTTCCCTATAAGCATGCTGAAAGTCTCTTGTCAATTTGTTTACAGTAAAATAGCGTTGTATCTTGTCAAACACCATTTTTTAACAGGCTGATTTGAGCCAGTCAAGGGGGCTTTACTATTCTTGGGTAGGGGAATTACTTTTGCTGACTTCTAGGCCCGAAGGCACACATTTTCTAGTAGGCTTAGATTGAAGATATGGCAAATAGGAGTGGCTATATCGTCCGCTATGATCTTTAGTTTCCATCCAAGTTTTCAGACCCCGGTGGCTTGTCATTGTTGCTTGACAATTTTTTCAACTCTTCCACACTCACTTTACGGAATTTTTCATTACAATGCTCGTCTTTCATAATTTGATCAGTTATACTTGGATGTGTAGTGTGAGCGTTTGTTGCTGCCATGTCATGCCTAAGTTTGCTGATCTTGCCAATTAAAAAATCATTATAGTAATTGGCAATATCAGTGGGTTTTGTGATGAATGAACCATCTGATTTAATGAATGATGGAACTGAGTTTGCCTTTTAGCCCAAAATTTCATTTAAAGATGTGGGCAATACATGTTGATGATTTCAGTTCTGTGCTATTTAACTATCCTGGTAGATTGACTGATACCTGAACCAGGTTGCAGGCACTGGTTACAGTTTGAAGCTTTTTCTTGAGTGGGCAGCTTGATGAAAGCCAGTCAATATTTAAATCACCCAGAAAATATACCCCTCTGTTGATATCACATACATTATCAAGCATTTCACAGATATTATCCAGATACTGACTGTTAGCACTTGTCTATAGCACTGGTCTATAGCAGCTTTCCACATAAAATGGGCTTTAGGTGAGGCAGATGAACCTGTAGCCATATCACTTCAACAGTATTTAACATGAGATCCTCTCTAAGCTTTACAGGAATGTGGTTGTGAGTGGACGAACATGCACAGGTAGCCTACTTTTTGAAGTGATTTGTTTGAAAATCAGATAAAAGGTAATCCATTTTTACAGTTAAGACATCTTTACTATTAGGCCAAATAGAGACCCCCCCGAATGTCAGTGTAATTTGCACTCTCTTTTTCGTCTAAACACATTGCATTTAGGAGTGTAGGCTATACCACCCATTTTCAAGTCCATTTGCAAATTTTTCATGCCTCTGACATGCAGTAAAAATAAAAAGTGGTGTAATAACCTAAGGTTTTCTTGACATTTTGTTTTAATTATTGCGATAGGCTTTTTTTTTTTTTACTGGTACGGAATACCCCCACTATTTCCAGAGTAGGAATACACTTTTACACACAGACAGTAACCACCTGGTGGGTCAATTCCTAAGACTCCAACGTAACTGTAGTACAGACATAGAGATTGATCGCAAAGCTAATGATATGCACACCAGGTTCTTGCAACACGGGTATGATAAGTGTCATTGAACGGGCCTATACCCGTGCTAGAGAGACTGAACGTCAAAGCTTACTGACTGGCACTAATAGAAAGAGGGACATTACAGTTGGCCCTGTACACGGAGAGCTAACATCAGTGACATGCATGTCAATATCCCCTCGCTCAAAGTAGGGGAGAGATTGACTGCATCACTATTGTCTTTGTGAGAGGTATTGACATGTTAAAAGCACCAAGCTCTCTGTTCAAACGACTGGCACACAGCTCAGACACCCATGCATACCCCACAAGACATGCCACCAGGGGTCTCTTCACAGCCCAAGTCCAGAACAGACTCTGGAAAATACACAGTACTACACTGAGCCATGACTACATGGAACTCTATTCCACATCAAGTGGAATGCAAGCAGTAAAATCAGATATAAAAACAGATAAAACTACACCTTATGGAACAATGTGGACTGTGAAGAAAAGACACAGGCACACACACACATGCATACGCACACGCACGCTAGCACACTCACTCTAAATACACATAGGTATGGTGGTATTATAAATGTATTGTAGCTAAGTAATGGTGTAATAATGTTATGTACTGTTTTATTACATTTTAGTTCTTGCCTTAATTTGTTTGGACCCCAGGAAGAGTAGCTGCTGCCTGGGGGCTCTTTAATGGGGCTCTTTAACCTTAAGAATCTAAGTAACATAATAAAAAAAATCTCCATCAAAATCTGTCAGTTTAAGCTAGAGATATCAGGGCTGATTCTCAATCTACCGCATCCGCCTATGTCGGCCTTCCGCATCTGCGGTGGAAGGTGTCCGAGCTACAGCGGTGTTGGTCAGACCATAAGATTCGGATTTCCAAGATGGCGTAGCAGTGCGGTCGTGGTTTTATTCATTGTCCTAGTGTAAATATCCAGTTTCTTGTTTTTTTTGTCTATTTTGTATATATTTCTCAATTTTACTTTTCATTCTTTAACTAAATATACTTTCCTGCAACCCGCCTCACCCAACGTGGAAAGGATTCTATTATTTCTTTATAACTTTCATCAAGAACCTTAAGCTGAAACTAGTGTAGCTGCAACTGAATGGCTACTTGCTATTAGTCACCGTTAGCGTCTTCACCATTGTCCGTGGCCTACACTATCCACCAGCCAGCTCTAGCTCTAGCCTGGACAATTCGTCGGCCAGTCTGCACAGCGTGCTATCGACCCAGAGCTTATCGGACTTTCTGCCGGAATCACTGGACCCTAGCGCCGGATCATCGCAACCAGCTAGCTAGCTGCAACCTGTTGTTGGCTAATTACCATTGCCCCATAGCAAGCGCTAGTTAGCCTTGAGATAGCCTCAGGCCCATCTCCCGGCTATCTACCTCTCTGTCAACCGGACGGGACCTCCTAGTGTTGACACTGAGCCCCGCTGATCCAACACGACTGGTTTGCCCACGAAATCGTCTGATGTGGTTTCAACAGGCTTCCCGTTGCGACGACCACAAAGATCCATCTGCTAGCCCCGCCCACTAGCACCCCGAAAACTACAACTGTGCTCCCTGCTAGCTGTGCTGAAGCACCAATTTGAACTGCTCTCGGACTCACATATTGCTGTTCACTGGACCTTATGATCACTCAGCTGCACAGCTGATGCCTGCTGGACTGTTCCTTTACACGGTACCCTGTCCTGTTTATTCTGTTTAGCCTCAGCCCAAACTTTATCGCTATTACCAGTTGTTGTCTTAGCTCTCTCTAATAACACCTGTGATTGCTTTATGCCTCTCTCCCTTGTCAATATGCCTTGCCTATTGCTGTTTGGGTTAGTTCTTATTATACAATTTCACTGTAGAACCCCTAGTCCCTCTCAAACTGCCTCAAATAGTTCCTTTGTTCCACCCCCCATACACGCCGAGACCGGCTCAATCGGTGCCTCCAGTGATGCTATCTCTTTCATTGTTACCCAACGCTTAGGTTTACCTCAACTGTACTCATATCCTTCCATATCCTTTTCTGTACATAATGCCCTGAATCTTTTCTACAATGCCTGGAGAACTGCCCCCTTTATTCTATGTACCCAACGCACTAGAAGACCAGTTCTTAAAGCCTTTAGTCGTATCCTTATTCTAGTCCTCCTCTGTTCCTCTGGTGATGTAGAGGCTAACCCAGGCCCTGCAGCCTCCATTATCACTCCTACTCCCCAGGAGCTATCATTTGTTGACTTCTGTAACCGTAAAAGCCTTGGTTTTCTGCACGTAAATATCAGAAGCCTCCTTCCTAAGTTTGAGTTATTCACTGCGTTAGCACACTCCGCCAACCCTGATGTTCTAGCAGTGTCTGAATCCTGGCTTAGGAAGGCCACCAAAAATTCTGAAATTTCCATCCCCAACTATAACATTTTCCGTCTAGATAGAACTGCCAGAGGGGGTGGAGTTGCAATCTACTGTAGAGATAGCCTGCAGAGCTCTATCATACTATCCAGGTCTGTGCCCAAACAGTTTGAGCTTCTACTTCTAAAAATCCACCTTTCCAAAAATAAATCTCTCACTATTGCCGCTTGCTACAGACCACCCTCAGCCCCCAGCTGTGCCCTGGACACCATATGTGAATTGATTGCCCCCCATCTATCCTCAGAGTTCGTACTGCTTGGTGACCTAAATTGGGATATTCTTAACACCCCGGCCATCCTACAATCTAAACTAGATGCCCTCAATCTCACACAAATTATCAACGAACCTACCAGGTACAACACTAAATCCGTAAACATGGGTACCCTCATATATATCATCCTGACTAACTTACCATCTAAATACACCTCTGCTGTCTTCAACCAGGATCTCAGCGATCACTGCCTTATTGCCTGCGTCCGTAACGGGTCCGCGGTCAAACGACCACCCCTCATCACTGTCAAACGCTCCCAAAAACACTTCAGCGAGCAGGCCTTCCTAATTGACCTGGCCCAGGTATCCTGGATGGATATAGATCTCATTCCGTCAGTAGAGGATGCCTGGTTGTTCTTTAAAAGTAATTTCCTCTCAATCTTAAATAAACATGCCCCATTCAAAAAATACAGAACTAAGAACAGATATAGCCCCTGGTTCTCCTCAGACTTGACTGCCCTTGACCAGCACAAAAACATCCTGTGGCGTACTGCATTAGCATCAAACAGCCCCCGCGATATGCAACTTTTCAGGGAAGTTAGGAACCAATATACACAAGCAGTTAGGAAAGCAAAGGCTAACTTTTTCAAACAGAAATTTGCATCCTGTAGCACTAACTCCAAAAAGTTTTGGGACACTGTAAAGTCCATGGAGAAAAGAGCACTTCCTCCCAGCTGCCCACTGCACTGAGGCTAGGGAACACTATCACCACCGATAAATCTACAATAATCGAGAATTTCAACAAGCATTTTGCTACGGCTGGCCATGCTTTCCACCTGGCTACCACTACCCCGGCCACCAGCTCTGCACCCTCCGCTGCAACTTGCCCATGCCCCCCCCGCTTCTCCTTCACACAAATCCAGACAGCTGATGTTCTGAAAGAGCTGCAAAATCTGGACCCCTACAAATCATCTGGGCTAGACAATCTGGACCCTTTCTTTCTAAAACTAGCCGCCGAAATTGTCGCACCTCTCTTTCGTAACGTCTGAGATCCCCCTCTTCAAAGGGGGTGACACTCTAGATCCAAACTGTTACAGACCCATATCCATCCTGCCCTCCCTTTCAAAAAATGTTGAAAGCCAAGTTAACAAACAGATCACCGACCATTTTTCGAATCCCACCGTACCTTCTCCTCTATGCAATCCGGTTTCCGAGCTGGTCATGGGTGCACTTCAGCCACGCTCAAGGTCCTAAACGATATTATAACCGCAATCGATAATAGACAGTACTGTGCAGCCGTTTTCATTGACCTGGCCAAGGCTTTCGACTCTGTCAACCACCGCATTCTTATTGGCAGACTAAATAGCCTTGGTTTCTCAAATGACTGCCTCGCCTGGTTCACCAACTACTTCTCAGATAGAGTTCAATGTGTCAAATCGGAGGGCCTGTTGTCTGGACAAATGGCAGTCTCTATGGGGGTGCCACAGGGTTCAATTCTTGGGCCGACTCTTTTCTCTGTGTATATCAATGATGTCGCTCTTGCTGCTGGTGACTCTCAGATCCACCTCTACGCAGACGACACCATTTTGCATACATCTGGCCCTTCATTGGACACTGTGTTAACAAACCTCCAAACGAGCTTCAATGCCATACAACACTCCTTCAGTAGCCTCCAACTGCTCTTAAACACTAGTAAAACTAAATGAATGCTCTTCAACCGAACGCTGCTTGCACCCGCCCACCCGACTAGAATCACTACTCTCGACGGGTCTGACCTAGAGTATGTGGACAACTACAAATACCTAGGTGTCTGGTTAGACTGTAAACTCTCCTTCCAGACTCACATTAAGAATCTCCAATCCAAAGTTACATCTAGAATCGGTTTCCTATTTCGCAACAAAGCCTCCTTCACTCATGCTGCCAAACATGCCCTCGTAAAACTGACTATCCTACCGATCCTTGACTTCGCGATGTCATTTACAAAATAGCCTCTAACACTCTACTCAGCAAATTGGATGTAGTCTATCACAGTGCCATCCGTTTTGTCTCCAAAGCCCCATATACTACCCACCACTGTGACCTGTACGCTCTTGTTGGCTGGTCCTCACTACATATTCGTCGCCAAACCCACTGGCTCCAGGCCATCTATAAATCACTGCTAGGCAAATCCCCGCCTTATCTTAGCTCATTGGTCACCATAGCAACACCCACCCGTAGTATGCGCTCCAGCAGGTATATCTCACTGGTCATCCCCAAAGCCAACACCTCCTTTGGCCGCCATTCCTTCCAGTTCTCTGCTGCCAATGACTGGAACAAATTGCAAAAATCTCTGAAGCTGGAGACACTTATCTCCCTCACTAACTTTAAGCATCAGTTGTCAGAGCACCTTACTGATCACTGCACCTGTACACAGCCCATCTGAAATTAGCCCGCCCAACTACCTCATCCCTATGTTGTTATTTATTTTGCTCATTTGTACCCCAGTATCTCTATTTGCACATCATCTCTTGCACATCTATCATTCCAGTGTTAATACTAATTGTAATTATTTTGCACTATAGCCTATTTATTGCCTTACCTCCATAACTTGCTACATTTGCACACACTGTATATATATTTTTTCTGTTGTATTTTTGACTTTGTTTTGTTTTACCCCATATGTAACTCTGTGTTGTTGTTTTTATCACACTGCTTTGCTTTATCTTGGCCAGGTCGCAGTTGTAAATGAGAACTTGTTCTCAACTGGCTTACCTGGTTAAATAAAGGTGAAATAAATAAAAAAAGACATGCCGACTTCTCACAAAAACGTCTGTAGCATCCAAACGGTTTGGCCTATAAACTAATGGACCCCACTGTGGAAAGGGCAGACTCTCACAAACACGATGGTCTTCTCCGTTTTGCTCGTCTGAAGGTAACCCATGCAAATGAATGGCAGTATGGAGATATTTCTGTTGGCACAAAACTAAGGGGTTAAATATGCGTATAAAAATATATTTCTTATATTTCCTAGATACGTATGATAAACACGTCAAAACCTTATTCGTTATGCTTTATTTTTTTACCTTATTTTTTGCTATTTATGAATGTGTTATTCAATGCATTTCTATGGGCTATAGTGGTAAAGGCCAAATTCAATATTTTATCCAATAATTTTAATAACTTTATTAATTATACATGGTATGACTATCTTAAACAATTCCATATGTTCGCCAAGAGGAGGTGACGTCATACGTAAACTAAAACAAAGAGAGGCTTTCTGGCAGTAGTCCTTAGACACTGTGGATCCTCAAGGGCTAAACTATGATTTTTCACTGTCCTTGTTTCTATAATGTTGCCTTGATTTATTTGGGTCTCTGTGTCTCCGGATTCACAGACACCCAAATATCCCCTATGTAAATTTTGACATGGCCTATTGATTAACGATACATTTTATTATTAGTATTATTTTGTCCTACCTTGAAACATATGGTCATTATTTTCTTGCATTGTTGTGTCTAGGCTATAAATAGGAGCTAAGTGCAATGGTCAGGCCACTTTGACGAAGACGTCCGCTTGACGTCGAAACGTCAGTCACCTACTGTACAGCAGTGGATGCTGCAGAGGGGAGGACGGCTCATAATAATGGCTGAAATGGAGTGTAATGGCGTGAATGGAATGATATCAAACACATGACAACCCCCCAAAAAAATATGTTTGATACCATTTCATTTTACTCCATTATTATGAGCCTTCCTTTCCCCAGCAGCTTCCACTGCTGTACAGTGGATTATTAATTTGCTGAAATAAATCACCCTGCTCCAACTTTTTCTGCTTTCAAATAGTTATTTCGGAAGTTTTTCTTCTTAAGCCCTTCTCATGATTTTTGTCATTGTTGTTGAGCACCCCTCCTTTCCTTTGTTTGCTGAAGCACAAAGGCCCACCTGAACTCTTGCATACAGTGGGGAGAACAAGTATTTGATACACTGCCGATTTTGCAGGTTTTCCTACTTACAAAGCATGTAGAGGTCTGTAATTTTTAACATAGGTACACTTCAACTGTGAGAGATGGAATCTAAAACAAAAATCCAGAAAATCACATTGTATGATTTTAAAGTAATTAATTTGCATTTTATTGCATGACATACAGTGGGGAAAAAAAGTATTTAGTCAGCCACCAATTGTGCAAGTTCTCCCACTTAAAAAGATGAGAGAGGCCTGTAATTTTCATCATAGGTACACATCAATTATGACAGACAAATTGAAAAAATAAATCCAGAAAATCACATTGTAGGATTTTTTATGAATTGATTTGCAAATTATGGTGGAAAATAAGTATTTGGTCACCTACAAACAAGCAAGATTTCTGGCTCTCACAGACCTGTAACTTCTTCTTTAAGAGGCTCCTCTGTCCTCCACTCGTTACCTGTATTAATGGCACCTGTTTGAACTTGTTATCAGTATAAAAGACACCTGTCCACATCCTCAAACAGTCACACTCCAAACTCCACTTTGGCCAAGACCAAAGAGCTGTCAAAGGACACCAGAAACAAAATTGTAGACCTGCACCAGGCTGGGAAGACTGAATCTGCAATAGGTAAGCAGCTTGGTTTGAAGAAATCAACTGTGGGAGCAATTATTAGGAAATGGAAGACATAAAAGACCACTGATAATCTCCCTCGATCTGGGGCTCCACGCAAGATCTCACCCCGTGGGGTCAAAATGATCACAAGAACGGTGAGCAAAAATCCCAGAACCACACGGGGGGACCTAGTGAATGACCTGCAGAGAGCTGGGACCAAAGCAACAAAGCCTATCATCAGTAACACACTACGCCGCCAGGGACTCAAATCCTGCAGTGCAAGACGTGTACCCCTGCTTAAGCCAGTACATGTCCAGGCCCGTCTGAAGTTTGCTAGAGTGCATTTGGATGATCCAGAAGAGGATTGGGAGAATGTCATATGGTCAAATGAAACCAAAATATAACTTTTTGGTAAAAACTCAACTCGTCGTGTTTGGAGGACAAAGAATGCTGAGTTGCATCCAAAGAACACCATACCTACTGTGAAGCATGGGGGTGGAAACATCATGCTTTGGGGCTGTTTTTTCTGCAAAGGGACCAGGACGACTGATCCGTGTAAAGGAAAGAATGAATGGGGTCATGTATTGTGAGATTTTGAGTGAAAACCTCCTTCCATCAGCAAGGGCATTGAAGATGAAACGTGGCTGGGTCTTTCAGCATGACAATGATCCCAAACACACCGCCCGGGCAACGAAGGAGTGGCTTCGTAAGAAGCATTTCAAGGTCCTGGAGTGGCCTAGCCAGTCTCCAGATCTCAACCCCATAGAAAATCTTTGGAGGGAGTTGAAAGTCTGTGTTGCCCAGCGACAGCCCCAAAACATCACTGCTCTAGAGGAGATCTGCATGGAGGAATGGGCCAAAATACCAGCAAAAGTGTGTGAAAACCTTGTGAAGACTTACAGAAAACGTTTGACCTGTGTCATTGCCAACAAAGGGTATATAACAACGTATTGAGAAACTTTTGTTATTGACCAAATACTTATTTTCCACCATAATTTGCAAATAAATTCATTAAAAATCCTACAATGTGATTTTCTGGATTTTTTTTTCTAATTTTGTCTGTCATAAATGACGTGTACCTATGATGAAAATTACAGGCCTCTCTCATCTTTTTAAGGGGAGAACTTGCACAATTGGTGGCTGACTAAATATATATTTTTTTTTATATTTTCTAAATATAAATATTTTTTTATTTTTAATTATTTATTATAAATACTTTTTTCCCCCACTGTAAGTATTTGATACATCAGAAAAGCAGAACTTAATATTTGGTAAAGAAACCTTTGTTTGCAATTACAGCGATCATACGTTTCCTGTAGGCCTTGACCAGGTTTGCACACACTGCAGCAGGGATTTTGGCCCACTCCTCCATACCTTCTCCAGATCCTTCAGGTTTCGGGGCTGTCGCTGGGCAATACGGACTTTCAGCTCCCTCCAAAGATGTTCTATTGGATTCAGGTCTGGAGACTGGCTAGACCACTCCAGGACCTTGAGATGCTTCTTACGGAGCCACTCCTTAGTTGCCCTGGCTGTGTGTTTCGGGTCGTTGTCATGCTGGAAGACCCAGCCACGACCCATCTTCAATGCTCTTACTGAGGGAAGGAGGTTGTTGGCCAAGATCTCGTGATACATGGCCCCATCCATCCTCCCCTAAATACGGTGCAGTCGTCCTGTCCCCTTTGCAGAAAAGCATCACCAAATAATTATGTTTCCACATCTATGCTTCACGGTTGGGATGGTGTTCTTGGGGTTGTACTCATCCTTCTTCTTCCTCCAAACACGGCGAGTGGAGTTTAGACCAAAAAGCTCTATTTTGGTCTTATCAGACCACATGACCTTCTCCCATTCCTCCTCTGGATCATCCAGATGGTCATTGGCAAACTTCAGACGGGCCTGGACATGCGCTGGCTTGAGCAGGGGGACCTTGCGTGCGCTGCAGGATTTTAATCCATGACAGCGTAGTGTGTTACTAATGGTTTTCTTTGAGACTGTGGTCCCAGCTCTCTTCAGGTCATTGACCAGGTCCTGCCGTGTAGTTCTGGGCTGATCGCTCACCTTCCTCATGATCATTGATGCCCCACAAGGTGAGATCTTGCGTGGAGCCCCAGACCGAGGGTGATTGACCGTCATCTTGAACTTCTTCCATTTTCTAATAATTGCGCCAACAGTTGTTGCCTTCTCACCAAGCTGCTTGCCTATTGTCCTGTAGCCCACCCCAGCCTTGTGCAGGTCTACAATTTTATCCCCGATGTCCTCACACAGCTCTCTGGTCTTGGCCATTGTGGAGAGGTTGGAGTTTGTTTGATTGAGTGTGTGGACAGGTGTCTTTTATACAGGTAACGAGTTCAAATAGGTGCAGTTAATACAGGTAATGAGTGGAGAACAGGAGGGCTTCTTAAAGAAAAACTAACAGGTCTGTGAGAGACGGAATTCTTACTGGTTGGTAGGTGATCAAATACTTATGTCATGCAATAAAATGTAAATTAATTACTTAAAAATCAAACAATGTGATTTTCTGGATTTTTGTTTTAGATTCTGTTTCTCACAGTTGAAGTGTACCTTTGATAAAAAATTACAGACCTCTACTTGCTTTGTAAGTAGGAAAACCTGCAAAATCGGCAGTGTATCAAATACTTGTTCTCCCCACTGTATATACATATGTAGATCATATTAAGTATACAGTGCATTCGGAAAGTATTCAGACCCCTTGACTTTTTCCAAATGTTGTTACCTTACAGCAGGGTTCTTCAATTCCGGTCCTGGAGGGCCGAAACGCCTCTGTTTTTCATCCTCTCCTTCTAATCAGGGGCTAATTCAGACCTGGGACACCAGGTGAGTGCAATTAACTACCAGGTAGAAATAAAAAACAGAAGTGTTTTGGCCCTCCAGGACCGGAAGATCCCTGCCTTACAGCCTTTTTCTAAAATGGATTAAATTCATTTTTTTCCTCATCAATCTACACACAATACCCCATAATGACAAAGCGAAAACAGGTTTATAGAATGTTTGCAAATGTATTAAAAATAAAAAAAATAGATACCTTTTAAGTATTCAGACCCTTTGCTATGAGACTCAAAATTGAGCAAAGTGCCTTGGTCAGGGAGGTGACCAAGAACCCGATGGTAACCTCCCGAGTGGCACAGTGATCTAAGGCACTGCATCGCAGTGCTAGCTGTGCCACTAGAGATCCTGGTTTGAATCCAGGCTCTGTCGTAGCCGGCCGCGACCGGGAGACCCATGGTGCGGCGCACAATTGGCCCAGCGTCGTCCAGGGTAGGGGAGGGAATGGCCGGCAGGGATGTAGCTCAGTTAGTAGAGCATGGCGTTTGCAACGCCAGGGTTGTGGGTTCGATTCCCACGGGGGGCCAGTATGAAAAAAAAAAAAAATGATGTATGCACTCATGTAAGTCGCTCTGGATAAGAGCATCTGCTAAATGACTAAAATGTTTAAATGTCACTCCAGAGTTCCTCTGTGGAGATGGGAGAACCTTCCAGAAGGACAACCATCTCTGCAGCACTCCACCAATCAGGCCTTTGTGGTAGAGTGGCCAGATGGAAGCCACTCCTCAGTAAAAGGCATATGACAGCCCGCTTGGAGTTTGCCAAAAGGCACCTAAAGACTCTCAGACCATGAGAAACAAGATTCTAAGCCAAGATTGAACTATTTGGCCTGAATGCCAAGCGTCACGTCTGGAGGAAACCTGGCACCATCCCTACGGTGAAGCATGGTGGTGGCAGCATCATGCTGTAGGGATGTTTTTCAGCAGCAGGGACTGGGAGACTAGTCAGGATCAAGGGAAAGATGAACAGAGCAAAGTACAGAGAGATCGTTGATGAAAACCTGCTCCAGAGCGCACAGGAACTCAGACTGGAATGAAGGTTCACCTTCCAACAGGACAACGACCCTAAGCACACAGCCAAGACAACACAGGACCTGTCTGAATGTCCTTGAGTGGCCCAGCCAGAGCCCGGACTTGAACCTGATTTGAACATATCTGGAGACCTGAAAATAGCTTTGCAGTGAAGCTCCCCCTCCAACATGACAGAGCTTGAGAGGATCTGCAGAGAAGAATGGGAGAAACTCCCCAAATACAGGCGTGCCAAGCTTGTAGCGTCACACCCAAGAAGACTCAAGGCTGTAATCGCTGCCAAAGGTGCTTCAACAAAGTACTGAGTAAAGGGTCTGAATACTTATGTAAATGTGATATTTCCGGTTTATATATTTATTTATTTTGCAAAAAAACTGTAAATGTGATTTTTTTTTTATACATTTGCAAAAATGTATAAAAACCTGTTTTTGCTTTGTCATTATGGGGTATTATGTGTAGATTGATGAGGGAAACCATTTTTTACTTTTTTCTTTAGAATAAGGCTGTAACGTAACAAAATATGGAAAAAGTCAACGGGTCTGAATATTTTCAGAAAACACATACATGGAGTGGATTTGAATGTCAAAACCTATTTTGCATGGAAGCATTGGCTTCATCTGAACAGAAAGTGTGTAGACTTTCCAACCTGTATCACATAGTTTGCTGTTGCTAGCTGTTGGGTGGGTTAACATGTCACTACCTAGAATAGTGAAAACCGACAGTCTGGTTAAAACTCAGATCATGTTTTAATTCTTGATGTACTAGGTGGCAGTACCAAAATGTAAGCAGTTATAATATTTGTTTAGCACAATAAGGCACTTTCTGCAGACTTTCCGTAAGTTATATTCATTGCCAAAATATTGTGAACCATAACTTTTTTCATATATCACAATACAATTATTTATGACATGCATACTCAGACATGTCACCCATTGAGCATGTTTGGGATGATCTGGATTGACGTGTACGACAGCAAGTTCCAGTTCCTGCCAATATCCAGCAATTTCACACAGCCATTGAAGAGGAGTGGGACAACATTCCACAGGCCACAATCAACAGGCTGATCAACTCTATGCGAAGGAGATTGCGCTGCATGAGGCAGATGGTGGTCACACCAGATACTGACTGGTTTTCTGATCCATCCCCCTACTTTTTTTTAAGGTATCTGTGACCAACAGATATATATCTGTATTCCCAGTCATGTGAAATCCATAGATTCAGGCCTAATTCATTTATTTCAAATGACTGATTTCCTTATATGAACTGTAACTCAGTCAAATCTTTGAAATTGTTGCATGTTGCGTTTATATTTTTGTTCAGTATACATGCAAACCCACTGCTAAATTCATAAAATACCCATTCAAACTGCAATAACATTTAGTTGGCTATAAACTGAAGCCGTAGTGCTATTACCGAGGCAGAAACTAAACCATGGCAAATCAAAAAACAATATACAGTTGAAGATGGAAGTTTACACCTTAGCCAAATACATTTAAACTCAGTTTTTCACAATTCCTGACATTTAATCCTAGTAAAAATTCCCTGTTTTAGGTCAGGTAGGATCACCACTTTATTTTAAGAATGTGAAATGTCAGAATAATAGTAGAGAGAATTATTTATTTCAAGTTTTATTTCTTTCATCACATTCCCAGTGGGTCAGCTGTTTACATACACTCAATTAGTATTTGGCAGCATTGCCTTTAAATTGTTTAACTTGGGTCAAACGTTTTGGGTAGTGTAGTGTCGAGTTAATGTGGCTAATTATGCTGTAACAAAGGAGTCCGCTTATACTGAGCTTTGATCATAAGTTTTATTCATATCACAAGATTTCAGCATAAGTTTACAGATGTCTATAGCATCCAGAGAACAGAGTCCCAAAAGAATAAGTCTGTTCTGATCTTCTTTGTTCCCATCCAGTACTTATAATCTTTCCCAAAATATGGGTGGTTCCCCATACTGACCAATCCCCTGTCTACAACAAACAGACTCCCTCTGTTCTATGAGGTGTCACTCTAAAACAGCTCCCTCTGAAACTGAATAAACATCCTCTCAGGTTCCACTTGAAAACATTAGCAAAGTCAAAATTCTTCATATACTACATATTTCCCCCCTTCAAGACTAACTAAAAGTCTTGAAAACAAAAGAATAGGATTATGACAAGTAACAATTTATCTTATTGAGTATCTTTAACAATAAACCAAAAACATGTTTCTATTGAGTGTAAATATATTTCTATGAAATATAACAAATCTTTATGGAGTGTGAATACATTACTATGAAATATGAAAAAATCTTTATGGAGTGTGAATACATTACTATGAAATATGAACAAATCTTTATGGAGTGTGAGAGCGAAAAACCTGTCTGGCAGCCTTCTTTCCAAATATCCATCCATCAATCAAGACAGTAAAATTCTCTCACGGGCCCTCTGCCCCAGGCAACCACCTAAGTACTCCAGATCAATTCATACATCTTTATCAATGCATTTGAAACTATAATGCAATTAAATACACATGAAAGCCCCAGCAAACAAAATACTATCCAAAATGTCCACTCTCAGGCTGGTCGACCCATCGGACCCTACTGTGGATTATCTCTATCCCTGCTTGGACTCCATGTCCCTAAGCTTCCACGAAATAAACAAAAACATCTAAGATCCCCACATGTATCCAATAACATCAAATATCATTCTACAAAAATTAATACAGAAAGAATATGACACAAATTATGTATTACACATGCAAATATGTCTATATTTCATTGCAGACACTGAAATGTAGTCCACTACACTCCATCTCCTCAGCAGTGTCGACTTCCAATGCATCATTGATGATGGACTCTGAACATTTCCACATCTTCCTTGTTCCATCTCCTCCAGTCCCTTCATATTGTTCTTTCATATTGCCCTTGTTTGAGCATTTCAATCTCTACATATTCCCCCATATGCTTCTGGAAGAAAAGAAAAGACCCAACAGTTTCTTTTGCAAAACAACACATTCAAATTAAAACATCAATATCAACTAAGAATATAAAAATGATATATAAATGATATATGAATGAATCACATTATTCTATTTCCCCCCTTTGATTCATAACAAAATACTAAAATCACACTAATATTGAAAAACATTTGAAAAATGATCAAATAATCAAAATGGATATTTATCCATCAATACTCCATCCAGTCCCACTTGTC
This sequence comes from Coregonus clupeaformis, assembly GCF_020615455.1. NCBI lineage: Eukaryota > Metazoa > Chordata > Actinopteri > Salmoniformes > Salmonidae > Coregonus > Coregonus clupeaformis. The sequence goes on along the minus strand of NC_059198.1, from coordinate 44,376,292 downwards.
CATCTTCATCCAGATCAGGAACAGTCAACAACGGCATCTGAGTGTTGTCTCCAGGCATCACAACTCCAACCCATCTCAATATCATAGCTTTCGCAAAGGTCAGTAACAAAGTACAAAAACAAAACATCACACACAGTGCTATCAGAGCTGCTACTAAAATCTGAACCATCACTGCTCCCACTGGGCCTAACTGATCTTGCAACCAAGTCTTCGCTGACCATCCAGCACCTTCAGATCTACCAAATGCATCCCTTATATTCTTCAATGCATCTATAACACTAGTGATATTATCGGAACTATCTGGAATCAAAGTATAACAATCATCCCCCGTCAAATTCATAGCCAAACATAAGCCACCTTGTTTTGCCAGAATATAGTCAAGAGCCATGTCATGTTTTAACAGCGTCAGTCTGTGACTTCTTTGAGTATTCGACAGAAGGTTAAACCCTCTTATCGTTTCATTTGCAAAACCCTGCAAAGTATAGGTAATATTATCAATATGATCTGCCAAAAATGTTACACCATACCATGGAAAAAGTCCCAGTCCCCACTTCTCTCCTAGACTTATCCTCCAATGGTAGGCTTCCAGACTATGAAATTCTGCCATGTCCCTTTTCACCCTATTTCCAAATCTAGACTCAGATTTATCTGTGTCCGGTGCTTCCCCTCTTTCAATGGTAAAAACCTCATATGGAAGCTTCAACGTCGACATGTAACAACATCCTATCCATCCATAGGGTAAGAATATATACGCTTTATCACCACAAACCCACCAAATATCTCTAAAATTCCCAATAGTCACATTGCCAGGCAAAAGCTGATCTTTCACCATCAAAGTCCTGCTCTTCTTACTAACTGGAACATAAAAAGTTACATTATATTTCTCATTACTAACCCTAAGGTCATGCTTACCCAAAGTCATCATATAATCATCACAATCTGATATTCCCATAAACATACCCTTTCCATCATATGTTTTATTAGAACAAAAACAGCTTTTAGCCCTCACAGGTTTCACCTCCAATGCTTCAGGAGTCGCTGTTAACTGATTTTCCTTCCCATCTAACAAATTCACATAGGGTATTTCATTTAACCAACAACACTTAAACCTAGGCCTAAACAAATGTTTCGACAACGACATTATTGTATCCGTTAATGATTGTTGCTGATACAACAGCCATGATAAAGCATAAGATTGACACGTACTTGATAGAGGTTTAGCGACCGTCTCTAAAATAGAACCCCATGTGCCTGGTGCTGGAATTCTCAACAGACATGGACCCTCAAGATTCCTCACTGATCTTACAGAATGAGTTAACTGCTGGAACCAAAGATTCCTACCTGCCCATCCATCTTTAATCTTCAAAACAGAAGAATCAAACCCATATGTCACGGTTTACTAAGCCAGAACCCAGAAGCAGACCAGGACAAGGTAAATTGAAACAAAGGTGAGTGTTTATTTAATAGATCCACGAGTGAGGCTGAATAATCCAGGGAACAGAGCGGGTGGCGTGGATGGGTTGTTGAGGGTGCAGTGGTAGGTCCAGTAATGGCTCGGCAGCCGCCGACCATCAGGCAGAGGTTGGGTGAAGGTTCCGGGTGAGTGACTGCAGATAGAACAAAACGGAGGTAAGTATACAGCAAGTCAAAAAGGTGCAAAACAACAAAACTAACGCTAGAAGTTCCAAGGCTGATACACGGACAAACATACTGTTCATGGCTAACGATCCGGCAGGGAATGGATGTTAGGACAGAACCTAAGAAGGGTGATGATCAGGACCAGGTGTGCAGATTGCTGATGGGATGCAGGTGCGGAAATCAAGAGAGCTCCCCGCCTAGCAACGTTGCCCGGCAACCAGGCAGGGAGCGTTCCAGAACCCTCGGGAAACTGGAGATCCCGAGCAGAAAAACTAATACCCAGACAGAAACCGACTCAGACTGCAGGGATCGTTACAGTACCCCCCTCCGGCGAACGCCACCGGGCGGACTCCCGGAGCGCCAGGATGGAGGCGGTAGAAGTCACAAATGAGGTCAGCATCTAGGATCTGTCGCCGCGGAATCCAACTCCTCTCTTCAGGACCATACCCTCCCAGTCCACGAGATACTGGAAACCCCGGCCCCGCCGTCTGGAATCCATGATGCGTCGCACCGTGTAGGCAGGACCACCTCCGATCATCCGAGGAGGAGGAGGAGGAGGCGGAGGAGGCAACAGAGGACTGAGGAGAACAGGCTTGAGGCAGGAGACATGAAAGGTGGGATGGACTCTGAGCGTCCTCTGTAGTTTGAGTCGAACTGCCACCGGATTGATCACCTTCTCCACCACAAACGGACCAATGAACTTCGGTAACAACTTCCTAGACTCAGTCCGTAAAGGAAGATCCCGTGTAGCCAACCAGACCCTATCTCCGATGGTATAGGTGGGAGCGGGGATCCGGCGACGATTCGCCTGGAGCTGATACCGGTCCGAAACTCTAAGGAGTGCCTTTCTGGCCCGATGCCAGGTCCGGTGGCAACGACGAATATGGGCCTGAACAGAGGGCACTGAGAGCTCCTTCTCCTGAGAAGGGAACAAGGGAGGTTGGTAGCCATACAGGCACTGGAAGGGAGACATCCCAGTGGCAGATGTAGGGAGAGTATTGTGGGCATACTCAACCCAAGGCAACTGAGAGACCCAGGAGGTGGGGTTGGAGGAGACAAGGCAGCGTAGCGTGGATTCCATCTTCTGGTTGGCTCTCTCCGCCTGACCATTAGATTGGGGGTGAAAACCAGATGTGAGGCTGACTGTAGCTCCAATGGCCAAACAGAAGGACCTCCAGACAGCAGAGGTAAACTGAGGGCCACGGTCGGAAACGATATCACTGGGCAAACCGTGGACCCTGAAAACCTCCCTAACCAGGATCTCGGACGTCTCCGAGGCAGAGGGAAGCTTGGCAATAGGCACAAAGTGGGCGAACTTGCTGAATCTGTCCACGATAGTCAGAACGACCGTGTTTCCCTCAGAAGCGGGCAACCCAGTGACAAAGTCCAGGGCCAGATGCGACCATGGTCGCCGGGGAATAGGAAGGGGGTGAAGTAGTCCAGAGCTGGGCCGATTGGTACTCTTATTCTGCGCACACACTGGACAGGCAGCAACATAACCCCGAGTATCCTCGGCCATGGCAGGCCACCAAAACGTCTGCGAAGAAACGCCATCGTCCGAGCCACGCCAGGGTGACAAGCCATCTTGCTGGCGTGGGACCATTTGAGGACCGCAGGACGAACCGACTCAGGCACAAACAACCGACCGGGTGGACCGTTACCGGGACCGGGCTGCGTCCGAAGGGCCGCCATCACCTCCTCCTCAATCTTCCACCTAACTGCTCCCACGACGCAGTTCCGGGGAGAATTGTCTCGGTCTTGGACCCACTCTCCTCCGTCTTGGAGAACATCCGGGACAAGGCGTCCGCCTTGCCGTTCTTAGATCCAGGTCGGAACGTCAGGGAAAAAATTGAATCGTCCGAAAAACAACGCCCACCTGGCCTGACGGGGAGTTGAGACGTCTAGCCGATTGCACGTAAGCAAGATTCTTGTGGTCAGTCCAGACAATAAACGGTTGCTCCGCCCCCTCCAACCAGTGGCGCCACTCCTCCAAGGCAAGTTTCACCGCGAGAAGCTCCCGGTTACCCACATCGTAATTCCTCTCCGCAGGCGAAAGGCGACGAGAGTAGTAGGCGCAGGGATGGAGTTTACTGTCCGTGGAGCATCGCTGCGACAGGATGGCGCCAACTCCCACATCAGACGCGTCCACTTCAACGACGAACTGACGGGCCGTGTCCGGTTGAGAGAGAATCGGTGCGTTGGTGAATCGCCTCTTCAAATCCAGAAACGCTCGATCCGCCTCCGGATTCCACTTGAAGATCCTGATACTGGAAGTCAAGGCAGTTAACGGAGCGGCCACACGGCTGTAATCCCGGATGAATCTGCGGTAGAAATTCGCAAACCCCAAAAATCTCTGGAGCTGCAATCTCGTACCGGGCTGGGCCCATTCCAGAACCGCTCTAACCTTCTCCTGGTCCATCCTAATCTCTCCCCTGGAGATGATGTACCCGAGAAAGGATGTCGTGGTGGGCGTGAAACTCGCACTTCTCGGCCTTCACGAACAGGCGATTCTCCAACAATCGCTGCAGAACCTGCCGGACATGCTGGACGTGGTCGGAAGGTTCCTTCGAGAAGATCAGAATGTCATCCAGGTAAACAAACACAAAGAGACCGATCATATCTCTCAGGACGTCGTTCACCATACTCTGGAATACCGCTGGAGCATTGGTCAGTCCAAACGGCATCACCTGATACTCGAGTGACCCATCGGTGTATTGAAACCCGTCAACCACTCGTCCCCCTCTCTGATCCGGACCATGTGATACGCATTGCGTAGGTCTAGCTTGGTGAACACCGTAGCACCCTGTAAGGAGTCGAAGGCAGAACTCATCAAGGGCAGGGGATACTTGTTCTTGACCGTGATGTCATTCAACCCCCGATAATCAATACACGGTCGAAGAGAGCCATCCTTCTTACCCACAAAGAAGAATCCTGCCCCCAGGGGTGATGACGAGGGACGAACGAGACCAGCAGCTAGGGACTCCTTGATATAGGTCTCCAAAGCCTCACGTTCAGGTCGGGAGATACTGTATAACCTTCCCTTGGGGTAGACAGCTCCAGGGAACAGGTTGATGGCACAATCATATGGTCGGTGGGGAGGGAGTGACAGAGCCTTCTGCTTACTGAACACTTCCCCCAAATCGTGATATGCCTCGGGAACCAGGGACAAATCTGGGGGTTTAGCCTCAATCACCTGACTGGGAACCGAATGGGGACAGGCAGTCTTGAGACAGTTAGCATGACAATCAAGGCTCCAACTCGTTACCTTGCCCGTCACCCAATCGAACGTGGGATTGTGTTCCTTCAGCCAGGGGTATCCAAGGACCAGAGGAACATGGGAAGACGGCAGAATGAAGAATGAAATCATCTCCGAATGATTCCCCGACAACAGCATCTTAACCGGTTCAGTCCTCATCGTGATACGTGCCAGACTACTGCCGTTCAGAGTGGTCGCTTCAATGGCTTCCGGCAATTGCTCCTTGGAAAGCCCCAGCTGTTCCACCAACTCGGCATCAAGAAAGCTTCCACCGGCACCTGAATCGATAAAGCGTTAATCGCTAAGCTCTGATTCCTGTTCATAAGGGTAGCCGGGAAACGGGGTCTGACAGAGGTATTGAGAGGTCGAAACTGGCTCGCTAAAAGTCCTCCCAACTTTAGCGAGCCGCGCAGTTTGACGACCGCCGGGAACAGGTGGCGAGGTACTGTCCCGAACCACCACAGTAGAGGCAACAGTTAGTCCTACGTCTGAGTTGGCGTTCCTCCTTGGTTAACCCGTGCCGCCCTACTTGCATTGGTTCAGAATCGGGAGACAGGACCTCTCCACTAATCCTGTGTGGTGGACGATGATCGACGTATTCTGGTCCAATCCCCGACCCGACTGGAACCTGAGAAGCTGATCGATTGGACGGAACCCATTGCTTCTCCCTCCTTCGCTCTCGGACTCGATTATCCACCCGAATAGACAAGGCTACCAAGCTGTCCAGGTCACTAGGCTCCGGATAGGAGATCAACTCATCCTTGAGCTGCTCCGACAGACCCTGGTAAAAGGCCGCTTGCAGAGACTCCTCATTCCACCCACTCTCCACAGCCAACGTCTTGAACTCGATCACGAAGTCGGCCACGCTGCGAGTTCCTTGGTGAAGCGAAACAGGCGCCTAGCTGCGTCCCTCCCTCGGACGGAATGGTCGAAGAGCTTCCTCATCTCGGCCGTGAACCCCTGGTATGACGCCATGCAGAGGTCTTGTCGTTCCCAAACGGCTGAAGCCCACTCCAGCGCTCGACCACGCAGCAACTCAATCACAAAGGCTATCCTAGCCTTGTCTGTGGCATAAGAGTAGGGCTGTAGATCGAACACTAACCCACACTGCATAAGGAAAGAACGGCATCTTCCCAGCTCCCCCTCATATTTATCCGGCGTCGGAACCTTGGGCTCACGGAAGGACACAGCTCCAGAAGCGGCAGGCGAGATGGGTGAAACCGGTAGTGGATCCTCCACCGGAAACTTGCGCTGGTTCTGGACCTCCGTCAGACCGGTAGAAAGGTTCCGAACTGCCAACGCGATCTCCTGTAGCTCCGTGCTATGATGGCCCAACATCTTCTCCTGATGGGTAATGGCATGGCGAACAGAGTCCAGGTCCGCTGGGTTCATTACTGGCCGGATCGTTCTGTCACGGTTTACTAAGCCAGAACCCAGAAGCAGACCAGGACAAGGTAAATTGAAACAAAGGTGAGTGTTTATTTAATAGATCCACGAGTGAGGCTGAATAATCCAGGGAACAGAGCGGGTGGCGTGGATGGGTTGTTGAGGGTGCAGTGGTAGGTCCAGTAATGGCTCGGCAGCCGCCGACCATCAGGCAGAGGTTGGGTGAAGGTTCCGGGTGAGTGACTGCAGATAGAACAAAACGGAGGTAAGTATACAGCAAGTCAAAAAGGTGCAAAACAACAAAACTAAGGCTAGAAGTTCCAAGGCTGATACACGGACAAACATACTGTTCATGGCTAACGATCCGGCAGGGAATGGATGTTAGGACAGAACCTAAGAAGGGTGATGATCAGGACCAGGTGTGCAGATTGCTGATGGGATGCAGGTGCGGAAATCAAGAGAGCTCCCGCCTAGCAACGTTGCCCGGCAACCAGGCAGGGAGCGTTCCAGAACCCTCGGGAAACTGGAGATCCCGAGCAGAAAAACTAATACCCAGACAGAAACCGACTCAGACTGCAGGGATCGTTACACCATATGCCTTCCATTTAGTTTCTCTCTTCCCTAACGAGTGGTACTGATCAAATACCTCTTCTTGTCTGTCAGTAAAATCAAAGAACTCATCCTGTACCTCCATGATAGTATCCTTCACTATTTCAGCCGAATCTGCATCATTCTCTACTACCATCTGCGCTCCTATCTCAACACTATCCTTACTACCATTGACAGCACTCTTCATCCGTATCATAAACTCCTTAGTCACTCTTGCTACATCCTTTAGTTTCAGAAAAGTTGTTGTTGGTGTCTGTGTCATACTTCCTACATTTGTTATCTCCGTCGTACCATTAATCTCTTTCAAAGTTACTATTAAAATAGTTGCTTTAGTTGATGTATTAACACTCTTAACCATTTCCAGTGGGAAAGTTACTGATATCCTCTGTGTAGTATTTACTGTTGGAGTGGCTACTGTAATATGCTTCTCCTGAACTCCTTTGGTGACTGTGGAAGTTTCAACAGACTTCAAATCTTCCATCATAAGCATCACCTTACGAGTTACATAGCCTTTTAACCAATAATTCTTAACCGGAACAAATTTTAATGCTTGCACTAAATAAGTACACATATATTCTCCCTGATCTTTCCATGTAACATTACGCAAAATAAGTGAGCAATCACTCATAACCCTATTCCACTTCATATCGTTGTACAAAATATACTTCCTTTGACTAGGTGCAACAGCTTCTACTTCCGGTCCTAATAACAACACTTCTTCTCCATAATTATCTCTCCATGTGGGAGGAACGTCACCACCCCCACTCCATCTCTCACATCTACAAGGAAGATGAGCTGTATCACCCATCCTAACCCTAATAACAGTATTTTCCTCTAAAATTGGTGCTGGAGCGATTGGCTCCCTTGTAATCAAATGCGATATATTTATGGCTTTAATAACTGTCAATGTTGAAGGAGTTAAATTGCTTCTCACTGTTGTTATAATAGGCTGAAGTGTTGATGTCATTGTTGTTACTTCATCCATTCTCCCTAAGACTTTGAACTCTTGACTTGTATTTCCATCTGTCACCACTAGTGTCACTACATTAACTCTCAGTCCTAACTCTATTCCCTCACTTTCAAACGGTTGATTATAAAAAATACACTTATAATCACCTTGATCTTCCTGCTGGGAATTGTAAATATAGATACCGCAATCACCCTCAATCTTCATTCTTCTCTCATCATTCAGCAACGCATACTTTCTTAATGCAACTGCTCCTAACAGATCTAAACTCCTGCCATATCTATCTTCCCACTGAACTCTAAATTTCCCTTCACCACTGTTCTCTCTCTCTTACTACTAACTAACATTGAAACTTAGCTAACTGTCATAGAGTTCCTTCAACCCTAGTTTTCTTAACTTTTTTAATCTGACTTTTTCTCCTAACTTTTAAAAACCATTTCACTGATTTATCCACAAAATCCTTTACCACTAAATTTTTGAATATGTGATTGGGAAGTCCCCACCTGCTTATGATTTCTTTACACACAGACTTGGCAAACGACCGAGCATCTTTTAGCCTAATTTGACCTCTTATGCACCTCTTGGTGTAGAAATGTAACCAAGAATAAGTCACACCCCTTTTAACATTATTTTTCAGACAGATCATCTAATAGGAAGGAGGACAATCTTTTCAAGCAAATATGATTCCCAAAAACCCTACTCCTTTATAATCTTCTACCAGACAGCCGTCTGGTGTACATCTTATTGTACAGTTCAACTTACACAATGCATCTCTTCCCAACAATACAATAGGTATATGTTCTGATACCAGTATGGGTATTGTAATTTTTTGATTTTTATAGCAGAGCTCAATTGGTTCCGTAAGAGGAATCAGCTGTTTTACTCCCTCGAATCCGATTGTCCTAATGAGTTGATTGGACATAGGGAGATGTGTAGCATCTTCAGGCCGAACACAGGTGAAAGCTTTTCCACTATTCACCATCACTTCTCATAGTCCTTTGTTTTCACTTCAATTGTTTGATATTTTCCCTAATTGGTGCTACCAGCTGACACCCCCCTTCGGATCTTCTAGGCACTCTAGAATCCTTGCTCCTTTAAGGGTTCACCTGTCCTCCAGATGATCTTCACTTGCTCCTGTATCTTCCTCTGAAATTATTTCTTTCCAGAAACTATCTATGGATATGAAACAACTTTTACCACAAGTTGTGGCTGGTACAATTGCATTTGACCTCGTTCAGTTGAAGCTGTGGCAGTGATTGTTGATTTGGTTCACCCTGATTCTGCATAACCAAAGCTTGTTTCTTCTCCTTCTTATTCTCCCCCAGCTGTATTTGATTGAGTTTTCTGAGAGTTTCTTGGTCCTGTTCTTTCTGGTTGTGTTCCTTTTTTCTGTACAAATCCACTTGATGGGCTATATGATCTGTATAGACGCCTTTTGTCATGTTTCCAAGTCCAACCACCTCTGCCAGTTTACTCCTTACTGGTGAGGGCAGTCCCATCTGCAATTTAGCTCTCAAAATTGACTGCTCAATTTGACTCACATCTGGATCATTTCCAGTAATATTTCTCCACACTTGATGGACTCTTGACACATAGGCTCTCGGATTTTCTTGTTGTCCTAGTGGGTCAATCAGAATGTTATCAGGATGTACATTTGTTGGAAATGTATCTTTCAATGCTCTCCACAGACGATTCCTACTTGCAGCCAACAATTCAGGGTCGTTCACTGCAGTCCCCACATATCTATTGAGTCCCGCTCTCTGAAAAATGTCTTCCATACCTGGAATCCCAAGGAGATTAGCCAAAAGTATCTTAATGTCTCCTATAGCAGACTGTGTTACCACTGTAATTTCTTCCAATTTTTAAATCCAAGGATAGGCTCCATCTTGAAGAGTAGGCAGCTTCTCAAGTATATCTGACATATCGGTACTTTGCAAAGGCTTATATTCTAAGTTTTGACCTCGAATGATCACTGGCATCATTTTCTTACTAGTGCCCTCTTTCCTTGGCCTCAATGTATATTTTTTCTCAAATTCTTGGGATTCTTTTCTTAGCAGTTTCTTCTTCTGTATCTTCAGCTTCTTGAGTTGTTCCTCCAGTTCTTTTACTTCTTCTAAATGATTCGCTTTATCCAGGCATGATATGCATCTGTCTATATCTCTTTCTATTTATTCTGTGCTAGTCATTGTTGGATAAAATCCTCTTGAATATGAAGCACCTTTACTCTCCCACTCTTTATCGCTGTCTTCATCTTTGCTTTTATCAGAACTCGAATCTCCTGTATTCTTCTTCTTCAAACATCCATCACCCCTTTTTTCCGCTCTGGCCAACCTCCGTCTGATCACAGGGTCATATCCACCCATGATCTCTTCTGAATCACTCTGATCATCATCATCATCATCATTATCTTCATCAAGTTCCATTCTCCTGAACCTCATTCTACCCTTAGTTTCCAGACATCTCGGTTTTTTCTTACTTCTGGAGTTTGGATTAATATTTATGGTCGTTTCTGCTTGTCCTCTCTCTATTATTCGTTCATCTTCATCTCTGATGCAATAATCACCCTCCTGAACGATCACCGGAAGCTGAGGATAGACGTCCTTAAGCTCTACTTCTTTCTCATAAGGTGGGGGTCTTTTTGCTGAATCCGTATGTGAGAAAGGTGTACTGACTTCTGCCATTAGTTTTTCTGTCGCCTTTCCTTGTTTCACCATTTTCTCTATACCTTTGTTTATTTTATCGTTGGCATCTTTTATCCGTTTTGTCCTTCATTCTCAAACAACTTAAGAACACCCAGCTCTTTTTTTTTTTTTTTTCACCTTTATTTAACCAGGTAAACCAGTTGAGAACAAGTTCTCATTTACAACTGCGACCTGGCCAAGATAAAGCAAAGCAGTGCGATAAAAACAACAACACAGAGTTACATATGGGGTAAAACAAAACAAAGTCAAAAATACAACAGAAATACATATAATATACAGTGTGCAAATTTAGCAAGTTATGGAGGTAAGGCAATAAAATAGGCTATAGTGCAAAATAATTACAATTTAGTATTAACACTGGAATGATGTGCAAGAGATGATGTGCAAATAGAGATACTGGGGTACAAATGAGCAAAATAAATAACAATATAGGGATGAGGTAGTTGGGCGGGCTAATTTCAGATGGGCTGTGTACAGGTGCAGTGATCGATAAGGTGCTCTGACAACTGATGCTTAAAGTTAGTGAGGGAGATAAGTGTCTCCAGGTTCAGAGATTTTTGCAATTTGTTCCAGTCATTGGCAGCAGAGAACTGGAAGGAATTGCGGCCAAAGGAGGTGTTGGCTTTGGGGATGACCAGTGAGATATACCCGCTGGAGCGCAGACTACGGGTGGGTGTTGCTATGGTGACCAATGAGCTAAGATAAGGCGGGATTTGCCTAGCAGTGATTTATAGATGGCCTGGAGCCAGTGGGTTTGGCGACGAATATGTAGTGAGGACCAGCCAACAAGAGCGTACAGGTCACAGTGGTGGGTATTATATGGGGCTTTGGAGACAAAACGGATGGCACTGTGATAGACAACATCCAATTTGCTGAGTAGAGTGTTGGAGGCTATTTTGTAAATGACATCGCCGAAGTCAAGGATCGGTAGGATAGTCAGTTTTACGAGGGCATGTTTGGCAGCATGAGTGAAGGAGGCTTTGTTGCGAAATAGGAAACCGATTCTAGATTTAACTTTGGATTGGAGATTCTTAATGTGAGTCTGGAAGGAGAGTTTACAGTCTAACCAGACACCTAGATATTTGTAGTTGTCCACATACTCTAGGTCAGACCCGTCTAGAGTAGTGATTCTAGTCGGGTGGGCGGGTGCAAGCAGCGTTCGGTTGAAGAGCATGCATTTAGTTTTACTAGTGTTTAAGAGCAGTTGGAGGCTACTGAAGGAGTGTTGTATGGAATTGAAGCTCGTTTGGAGGTTTGTTAACACAGAGTCCAATGAAGGGCCAGATGTATACAAAATGGTGTCGTCTGCGTAGAGGTGGATCTGAGAGTCACCAGCAGCAAGAGCGACGTCATTGATATACACAGAGAAAAGAGTTGGCCCAAGAATTGAACCCTGTGGCACCCCCATAGAGACTGCCATAGGTCCAGACAACAGGCCCTCCGATTTGACACATTGAACTCTATCTGAGAAGTAGTTGGTGAACCAGGCGAGGCAGTCATTTGAGAAACCAAGGCTATTTAGTCTGCCAATAAGAATGCGGTGGTTGACAGAGTCGAAAGCCTTGGCCAGGTCAATGAAAACGGCTGCACAGTACTGTCTATTATCGATCGCGGTTATAATATCGTTTAGGACCTTGAGCGTGGCTGAAGTGCACCCATGACCAGCTCGGAAACCGGATTGCATAGCGGAGAAGGTACGGTGGGATTCGAAATGGTCGGTGATCTGTTTGTTGACTTGGCTTTCAAAAACTTTTGAAAGGCAGGGCAGGATGGATATGGGTCTGTAACAGTTTGGATCTAGAGTGTCACCCCCCTTTGAAGAGGGGGATGACCGCGGCAGCTTTCCAATCTCTGGGGATCTCAGACGTTACGAAAGAGAGGTTGAACAGGCTAGTAATAGGGGTTGCGACAATTTCGGCGGCTAGTTTTAGAAAGAAAGGGTCCAGATTGTCTAGCCCAGATGATTTGTAGGGGTCCAGATTTTGCAGCTCTTTTTAGAACATCAGCTGTCTGGATTTGTGTGAAGGAGAAGCGGGGGGGCATGGGCAAGTTGCAGCGGAGGGTGCAGAGCTGGTGGCCGGGGTAGTGGTAGCCAGGTGGAAAGCATGGCCAGCCGTAGCAAAATGCTTGTTGAAATTCTCGATTATTGTAGATTTATCGGTGGTGATAGTGTTTCCTAGCCTCAGTGCAGTGGGCAGCTGGGAGGAAGTGCTCTTATTTTCCATGGACTTTACAGTGTCCCAAAACTTTTTGGAGTTAGTGCTACAGGATGCAAATTTCTGTTTGAAAAAGTTAGCCTTTGCTTTCCTAACTGCTTGTGCATATTGGTTCCTAACTTCCCTGAAAAGTTGCATATCGCGGGGGCTGTTTGATGCTAATGCAGTACGCCACAGGATGTTTTTGTGCTGGTCAAGGGCAGTCAAGTCTGAGGAGAACCAGGGGCTATATCTGTTCTTAGTTCTGTATTTTTTGAATGGGGCATGTCTATTTAAGATTGAGAGGAAATTACTTTTAAAGAACAACCAGGCATCCTCTACTGACGGAATGAGATCTATATCCATCCAGGATACCTGGGCCAGGTCAATTAGGAAGGCCTGCTCGCTGAAGTGTTTTTGGGAGCGTTTGACAGTGATGAGGGGTGGTCGTTTGACCGCGGACCCGTTACGGACGCAGGCAATAAGGCAGTGATCGCTGAGATCCTGGTTGAAGACAGCGGAGGTGTATTTAGAGGGTAAGTTAGTCAGGATGATATCTATGAGGGTACCCATGTTTACGGATTTAGGGATGTACCTGGTAGGTTCGTTGATAATTTGTGTGAGATTGAGGGCATCTAGTTTAGATTGTAGGATGGCCGGGGTGTTAAGCATATCCCAATTTAGGTCACCAAGCAGTACGAACTCTGAGGATAGATGGGGGCAATCAATTCACATATGGTGTCCAGGGCACAGCTGGGGGGCTGAGGGGGGTCTGTAGCAAGCGGCAACAGTGAGAGATTTATTTCTGGAAAGGTGGATTTTTAGAAGTAGAAGCTCAAACTGTTTGGGCACAGACCTGGATAGTATGATAGAGCTCTGCAGGCTATCTCTACAGTAGATTGCAACTCCACCCCCTTTGGCAGTTCTATCTAGACGGAAAATGTTATAGTTGGGGATGGAAATTTCAGAATTTTTGGTGGCCTTCCTAAGCCAGGATTCAGACACTGCTAGAACATCAGGGTTGGCGGAGTGTGCTAACGCAGTGAATAACTCAAATTTAGGAAGGAGCGCTTCTGATATTTATGTGCAGAAAACGAAGACTTTTACAGTTACAGTAGTCAACAAATGATAGCTCCTGGGGAGTAGGAGTGATACTGGGGGCTGCAGGGCCTGGGTTAGCCTCTACATCACCAGAGGAACAGAGGAGGACTAGAATAAGGATACGACTAAAGGCTTTAAGAACTGGTCTTCTAGTGCGTTGGGTACATAGAATAAAGGGGGCAGTTCTCCGGGCGTTGTAGAAAAGATTCAGGGCATTATGTACAGAAAAGGATATGGAAGGATATGAGTACAGTTCAGGTAACCCTAAGCGTTGGGTAACAATGAAAGAGATAGCGTCATTGGAGGCACCGATTGAGCCGGTCTCGGCGTGTATGGGGGTGGAACAAAGGAACTATATGAGGCAGTTTGAGAGGGACTAGGGGTTCTACAGTGAAATTGTATAATAAGAACTAACCCAAACAGCAATAGGCAAGGCATAATTGACATGGGAGAGAGGCATAAAGCAGTCACAGGTGTTATTAGAGAGAGCTAAGACAACAACTGGAAATAGCGATAACGTTTGGGCTAAGACTAAACAGAATAAACAGGACAGGGTACCGTGTAAAGGAACAGTCCAGCAGGCATCAGCTGTGCAGCTGAGTGATCATAAGGTCCAGTGAACAGCAATATGTGAGTCCGAGAGCAGTTCAAATTGGTGCTTCTGCACAGCTAGCAGGGAGCACAGTTGTAGTTTGCGTGTGCTAGCGGGCCGGGGCTGGCAGATGGATCTTCGTGGTCGTCGCAACTGGAAGCCTGATGAAACCACATCAGACTATTTCGTCGGCAAACCAGTCGTGTTGGATCGGCGGGGCTCAGTGTCAACACTAGGAGGTCCCGTCTGGTTGACAGAGAGGTAGATAGCCGGGAGATGGGCCTGAGGCTAGCTCAGGGCTAACTGGTGCTTGCTATAGGGCAATGGTAAATCAGCCACAACAGGTTGCAGCTAGCTAGCTGGTTGTGATGATCCGGCGCTAGGGTCCAGTGATTCCGGCAGAAAGTCCAATAAGCTCTGGGTCGATAGCATGCTGGGTCGATAGCACGCTGTGCAGACTGGCCGATGAATTGTCCAGGCTAGAGCTAGAGCTGGCTGGTGGATAGTGTAGGCCACGGACAGTGGGGAAGACGCTAACGGTGACTAATAACAGGTAGCCATTTAGTTGCGGCTACACTAGTATCAGCTTACGGTTCTTGATTAAAGTTATAAAGAAATAATAGAATCCTTTCCACATTGGGTGAGGCGGGTTGCAGGAAAGTATATTTAGTTAAAGAATTAAAAGTAAAAATTGAGAGATATATACAAAATAGACAAAAAAAAAAAAAAAGAAACGGGATATTTACACAGGACGATGAAATAAAAGCGACCGCACTGCTACGCCATCTTGGTGTATGTAGCAGCATATGACAGAATAACAAAGGACAAACAAGAATTTAGTATTTTATGCACACACTGAGTTTATGTCAAACATTCAATACTCCTCCGTTCACATTTGCGCTAAGAAATAAGCAAAAACTTAACTCAGGAATATTAGAAGTAACTCAATAACATTTTATTTTATTTATTTTAATCCGTCAACGTATCTCTAGTTTATCAATTCAATAGGTCTCAAGAAAACAGTTTCATCTTCAAACAACAGCCGATGTAACAACCAGAATACACCATTAGACTCTAAATCTCTATGTCTTTGTTCCTTCGTTCGTCTGCGCCTCCCCGCAGAAGAGTATAGCAGAGGAGTGACCTATTTACCCCTACGTCACTCTAGACACATAAAATCACACGCATGCGCAGTACATTCATCACTACGATTTCACAGTGGAAGGAGCTCTCTCCCAGCTCTCTCCAAGCCAGACAACTTCAGAACGTTAACAGTCCCGCTATCCTTCCTCTCTTTTACCCCTTATAGACAAACAATAACACTTAACAGAGCTCACAAAACATAGGGCACAAAACCCACGCTAACTAAACACAGTTTTGGAGGCTCGACCCATTCCAATGGACCACCAAGGAAAAAATATCGAACGTATGCACGCATCAAATTTGGCATGAAGCATGAATAAATTAGCATTAGCATTAGCATTAGCATGTAGCATGAAGCATTATTAGCAGGCCACGTTTAGCATTTCTCCCTCCGCCACGTCGTAAATTATTTTGTTTGCTAAATTTCTGCTACCACGAGGTCCCTCAGGAATTGTAATGAGCGGTTACATCAAACAAATGATTCGTCAACCACCAGCTGAGCGGTAACATACAATAACAATATACCACGGCCTCAAGTCCCCAGGACTCACCTACTCCACCTAACGTGTTACAGGATTTGTTGGCCCATCCTAGAGATCGCCTTTACAAAAGGGCTTCCGTAGTTTCGTAGCGGTTCTAAGTTACACACATATGCCTAGGCCTTATTCCTCTCAATCGATTGTTCTTGAATTCTTATTCAAGCAAAATATCTCTATAGACACTCCCCCCTTTTTGCGCTGTTTACCAGTGCAAACAAATTTAGAATAGTTATGACAGAGCCCTAGTCCACAGCAATAACAGCCACACCAGCACACACAAGTCCTTTACGGTACATCACCCCAGCGCACACACCCATAACCAGATGAACGAAATCGCACACAAGACCGGGAAAAATCTCACCTTATGAGGGGGCGTCTTGAGCGGGAGTCACTTCGCTGTTCATGAATGTAACACTGGAGAGACGCAGATCGCCCCAATCACTCGTCGCCAAATTTGTAGTGTCGAGTTAATGTGTCCGCTTATACTGAGCTTTGATCATAAGTTTTATTCATATCACAATATTTCAGCATAAGTTTACAGATGTCTATAGCATCCGGAGAACAGAGTCCCAAAAGAATAAGTCTGTTCTGATCTTCTTTGTTCCCATCCAGTACTTATAATCTTTCCCAAAATATGGGTGGTTCCCCATACTGACCAATCCCCTGTCTACAACAAACAGACTCCCTCTGTTCTATGAGGTGTCACTCTAAAACAGCTCCCTCTGAAACTGAATAAACATCCTCTCAGGTTCCACTTGAAAACATTAGCAATGTCATAATTCTTCATATACTACAGTAGCCTTCCACAAGCTTCCTACAATAAGTTGGGTGAATTTTGGCCCATTCCTCCTGACAGAGCTGGTGTAACTAAGTCAGGTTTGTAGGCCTCCTTGCTCGCACACGCATTTTCAGTTCTGCCCACAAATGTTCTATAGGATTGAGGTCAGGGCTTTGTGATGGCCACACCAATACCGTGAATTTGTTATCCTTAAGCCATTTTGCCACAACTTTGGAAGTATGCTTGGGGTCATTGTCCATTTGGAAGACCCATTTGCGACCAAGCTTTAACTTCCTGACTGATGTCTTGAGATGTTGCTTCAATATATCCACATAATTTTCCTTCCTCATGATGCCATCTATTTTGTGAAGTGCACCAGTCCTTCCTGCAGCAAAGCACCCCCACAGCATGATGCTGCCACCCCCGTGCTGCACGGTTGGGATGGTGAACTTCGGCTTGCAAACATAACGATGGTCATTATGGCCAAACAGTTCTATTTTTGTTTCATCAGACCAGAGGACATTTCTCCAAAAAAGTAAGATCTTTGTCCCCATGTGCAGTTGCAAACCGTAGTCTGGCTTTTTTAATGCCGGTTTTGGAGCAGTGGCTTCTTCCTTGCTGAGCGGCCTTTCAGGTTATGTCGATATAGGACTCGTTTTACTGTGGATATAGATACTTTTGTACCTGTTTCCTCCAGCATCTTCACAAGGTCCTTTGCTGTTGTTCTGGGTCTGATTTGCACTTTTTGCACCAAAGTACGTTCATCTCTAGGAGACAGAACGCGTCTCCTTCCTGAGCGGTATGACGGCTGCGTGGTCCCATGGTGTTTATACTTGCGTACTATTGTTTGTACAGATGAATGTGGTACCTTCAGGCGTTTGGAAATTGCTCCCAAGGATGAACCAGACTTGTGGAGGTCTACAATTGTTTTTCTGAGGTCTTGGCTGATTTATTTTGATTGTCCCATGATGTCAAGCAAAGAGGCACTGAGTTTGAAGGTAGACCTTGAAATACATCCACAGGTACACCTCCAATTGACTCAAATGATGTAAATTAGCCTATCAGAAGCTTCTAAAGCCATGACATCATTTTCTGGAATTTTCCAAGCTCTTTAAGGGCATAGTCAACTTAGTGTAAGTAAAACTTCTGACCTACTGGAATTGTGATACAGTGAATTATAAGTGAAATAATCTCTCTGTAAACAATTGTTGGAAAAATTACTTGTGTCATGCACAAAGTATATGTCCTAAACGACTTGCCAAAACTATAGTTTGTTAATAAGAAATTTGTGGAGTAGTTGAAAAACAAGTTTTAATGACTCCAACCTAAGTGTATGTAAACGTCCAACTTCAACTGTACATGTGATGCAAATATGTCAATTTCATAAATTGGTGTATCAAATCCATTTTTCCTTCATAACTATAGAGTAGCAATCACTGAACAAAATGAAGTTCTAGATCGCTCTTTTAAAACAAAATTACTTCATAGGACTTCATCGTTATCCAAACTTATGGGTTCAAGTTTTTTTGTTGTTGCAGATTATCAGATATTCAGGTAGGGCCTGGTGTACATTGAAAATGACACAGGTGCCTACGACCCCATTCACGCTGTCATACAGGCTGAGGGGGTCTCCACCGGGGGTCTCCGGTGGCACAATAAGACCTGGTGAGCCAATAGTAGACTTCCCCGTCAGCATCTGTGCCTCAATGAAGTACAGGTACTCTTCATCAGCCAAGCCCCTCCACAGCTTCTCTGTCCCATGCACGCTGCTACTGAAGTAGATACCCTCTCCATACATTTGCTCTATGGATGAAAGTAACACATTAACAAAAACATTGTGTGATGAGGTAGGTTGAGTTATGTTTTAGCTGCAAACTAGGTATAGGTATGTGCCTCAAAAAGCCTTGTGAAAGTCTATAAAATGTCATTCCATTTAAATAGGTGGCTTCTCTTACCGTCAGGTGGTGCAAACTCCCTCTGGAAGCCCACTCGGCTGACCAGGTCACAGTATTGCGCTGGCAGGCGCTGGTACATTCGTTGTGAAGAGGCAGGCTGCAACTGTCTCTTCTTTAGCTCAGAGAGATGGTTCAGAGTGCTATTCTCCACCTTCTCAACCTGTAACAAAAGATTAAACCATATTTGATCAGTTATCATGCAGTAAATACCACAGATTGCACATTTACTGTTAAATCTGTAGTTTATTTTGTTAACACTCACCCTGACAATTTAAAGCCCAGAAAAATAGTCTGAGCTGTTTTTCTCTACAGGCTTCCTTGGGAAATTGTTGGACAATTTCAGGCCCATGTAACTCCATTCTTTTTTGCAACATTTTCTTGTAAATGGCTTCCAACTCTAACACAGAAGCTCTGACACCTCTAGAAACCCCCTGGATGGTCACACCAGTACGACTATCTTTAAAGAACTCCTCAATGGAAACATTCTACTTGGTTTGAAGGGAAAGCAGCTCGTCAAATTCCCTCTGACCAAAGTGCAGATTGAAACTGTTTAGCGTGGTGAAGTTCTCAGAGGGCATGAAAGCGTACATGAGCCAATATTTGGCCTCCCTCAATGTGTCACTGTGGGCACTGCTGAGCTCGATATACAGTGTTGCACCTCCTCTTGGATATCGGTGTTAATTTGTAGCTCTGGACTCATAACGATCAGTTGTGTGCCCAAATCCTTGCAGATTCACAGACATGAAAGCATACGTTAGTTCAAAAGTTGGAAGAAAGATGTTGTATGTGTTCTGTTGAGACACAAATTATATTAACATACCACTTAGTCTACTTCTTTTGATTGGGATCTCACCTTTAGAGGAGTCACTGTTGGAGGAGCTAGAATGTTGTGTTGCGCCTTGAAGAGATTTCAGTTGATCTTCAAAAGCCTGTGGAAAAGAGCAGAAATATGTGAGCAATGGTAACTAGGGGTGTGCCGAGTACTCGGACAAAACAAGTATCGTAACGGCTATGGAGAATTTTCCAAATACGATTATAAAAAGTATTTTTTGTAATGATCGGTGACCGGATATTTTCAGCTGCCAGCACGCAGCTCTCTTTCACTCAAACAAACAGCGTGAAGTGCTGTGTGTCTAAACAACTATTGGCTAGTTCTTCTGTCTGTAAAGAAACTGGCGGGGTATCGGTTGAGTCTGCTGCAATGACTGGATTAGAACAAGCCGCTCTCCCTCTGCTCTCATTTCCCCAGACACATGCACGGCTGTTTCACTCACTTCTCTAAGGGCACAAGTCTCCCCTTCTCCAAACATCATGTATGAATCTGTAGCTAGTCATTGTTGTTCAACGTAGTTATTTCCTGTCGACTTTGCTAAGGTCATATGGTCGTTTTTGTCTGTCTACTTGGCATTGTTTAGTAGGTTTACTTTGTCGGTCTGTATAATTATTCCATTGCTGACGACGTCTGTCGTTATGTTGTGATCCATGCCCATTCTTGCTTGCTATTATTATTTATTCTCCCCAGGCATGTTTACTGAGCGACAGATCATTAGAAAATAAAAATGACAAATGTAGATTGTTTATTTTGATGTACAAATGTTGTGGCATAAGTTTTGGGAGAGAAAAGCTTTGCTAAATCTAAATCTAAATCTGTGTCTGGAATAAATGTAGCAAGCCATGCAATAGGCTATTTATTTGCTTATTCCGTTGATAATTGAATAGGACTAAGTAAATAAATCATGTGCATTTTCATATGTCGGGGTCGTTTAACAATGTGTGTGAATGAGTGAAGGAACACTTCACTGCACTTGAGGTATAGGCTTTACCAACATTTAAAGTATACTTCCGGGTTCTCCGATCACAAGTAAATCTGATTAAGAGTATCAAGTGTCATATAACTGATACGATTACGAATATGACGATATTGGCACACTCCTACTGGTAACTATGCTATATCAGTTATGGTGTGTCAGAGCAAGACAGTAAAGAACTGAAGTCTTGATTTAGAAATACACCATATTCCCAAACTATTCAGTTCAAAGCCTGGAATTACCAAATCAAAGCAAAATTGAGATTTTTTTTCTTCTGAAAATCACATTGTAGGATTTTGAATGAATTTATTTGCAAATTATGGTGGAAAATAAGTATTTGGTCACCTACAAACAAGCAAGATTTCTGGCTCTCACAGACCTGTAACTTCTTCTTTAAGAGGCTCCTCTGTCCTCCACTCGTTACCTGTATTAATGGCACCTGTTTGAACTTGTTATCAGTATAAAAGACACCTGTCCACAACCTCAAACAGTCACATTCCAAACTCCACTATGGCCAAGACCAAAGAGCTGTCAAAGGACACCAGAAACAAAATTGTAGACCTGCACCAGGCTGGGAAGACTGCATCTGCAATAGGTAAGCAGCTTGGTTTGAAGAAATCAACTGTGGGAGCAATTATTAGGAAATGGAAGACATACAAGACCACTGATAATCTCCCTCGATCTGGGGCTCCACACAAGATCTCACCCCGTGGGGTCAAAATGATCACAAGAACGGTGAGCAAAAATCCCAGAACCACACGGGGGACCTAGTGAATGACCTGCAGAGAGCTGGGACCAAAGTAACAAAGCCTACCATCAGTAACACACTACGCCGCCAGGGACTCAAATCCTGCAGTGCCAGACGTGTCCCCCTGCTTAAGCCAGTACATGTCCAGGCCCGTCTGAAGTTTGCTAGAGTGCATTTGGATGATCCAGAAGAGGATTGGGAGAATGTCATATGGTCAGATGAAACCAAAATATAACTTTTTGGTAAAAACTCAACTCGTCGTGTTTGGAGGACAAAGAATGCTGAGTTGCATCCAAAGAACACCATACCTACTGTGAAGCATGGGGGTGGAAATATCATGCTTTGAGGATGTTTTTCTGCAAAGGGACCAGGACGACTGATCCGTGTAAAGGAAAGAATGAATGGGGCCATGTATCGTGAGATTTTGAGTGAAAACCTCCTTCCATCAGCAAGGGCACTGAAGATGAAACGTGGCTGGGTCTTTCAGCATGACAATGATCCCAAACACACCGCCCAGGCAACGAAGGAGTGGCTTCGTAAGAAGCATTTCAAGGTCCTGGAGTGGCCTAGCCAGTCTCCAGATCTCAACCCCATAGAAAATCTTTGGAGGGAGTTGAAAGTCTGTGTTGCCCAGCGACAGCCCCATAACATCACTGCTCTAGAGGAGATCTGCATGGAGGAATGGGCCAAAATACCAGCAATAGTGTGTGAAAACCTTGTGAAGACTTACAGAAAACGTTTTGACCTGTGTCATTGCCAACAAAGGGTATATAACAAAGTATTGAGAAACTTTTGTTATTGACCAAATACTTATTTTCCACCATAATTTGCAAATAAATTCATTAAAAATCCTACAATGTGATTTTCTGGATTTTCTTTTCTCATTTTGTCTGTCATAGTTGACGTGTACCTATGATGAAAATTACAGGCCTCTCTCATCTTTTTAAGTGGGAGAACATGCACAATTGGTGGCTGACTAAATACTTTTTTACCCCACTGTACGTCTCAGTGTCAGATGGAAAGATAACATAATAAATATCCATCTTCATTCCATTGTTGTGTCCATCATGATCTTTGCAACCACCTGCTTGCTGAAGCCCAGCACACCAGTACCAGTGGCCGGGAAGGAGATTGAAGACAGCTGCCTTTTTTGTGCCATGCTCAGTCACCAAGACTCTTAACAGAGGAATACAGAAAGCTTACAAATTACTTGCTTATTCCATGTTATACATATGGACTGGATATAGCAAATATAGTTAGAGATATACTACTCTTAACATATTGCTAGGAACATCGAGGTAGGCTAACGATTTCATATTTGATCTCATAACAGTCCATTGCAGTGTAGTTGGTTACCTTACTAAGTCTTATAGAGACTTATTTGCATTTACCTTTTCAGACACTTCACTTTTGTGAGGGCATATAGTGTGGTACACATATTTGCATAGTAGTTTGTGTCCCTGGGTTTCAATAACATCACCATATTTGTGGTTGTTTTTGAAGTAATTCCAGATCTCTTTCTGGATGCCTTGGTCAGCAGCTTTCAGGATTGCTTTGGATATTACCCCGGTTGACAAATTCAGGTCAGTAGACACCTTGAAGCTCTTGGATAGATGAATAGAAAACCTTTCCTCAGGAAAGACAGAGGGCTTCCTCGACTGCCCTGCACCTACACAGGTGGCATCTACACCATGGAGCACAGTAGTGCATCCAAACTTGCTTTGCAGGACGTTAGTCAGAGCTGATCCACATTGGCCTAGGATGCTAACCATCTCTTCCTCTAGGGATATTCAATGACTTGGCCATGGCTCACACAGCACAGGGAATCCAATGTTAACCTGTAAAGAACAAACAGTTGAGTGTAAGATAATGTCCACTGGGCACACACTGGTTGAATGAACGTTGTTTCATGGTTTCATTTTTGTAACATTGAGGACTAGGCTATAATCAAAACTGAAAAGTAAACTGACATGACTGATCAGGTTAAATAATGGTTAATTAAATAAATCAATATATAGAGGTAGTTATTTTCTCAATTCTGAATTTATATGGAATTTGAGTCGGCGGGAAATAAAGTTGTGTGACAACGTATGTATTTGTATCCATTAGCTACTGACTGTTCCAACAGTGACAGTTCACTTTTTATGGGAAAGTGCGCACTTTTATTCGCAGCTGTCTCCAAACACTAATTTAGAGCTCCTCGGGAACGATATCTGTTTTGTAAATTGCCCAGCTAGTCAGTCTAAAGGAAAGCAACAAATAGCCTAATCTACCATACATGCATCCAAAACACACATTTCCACTAGCAGGCTAGCCATTAACATAACGTTAGCTGACTTGGGCTAACTTTCAAACTCAGTCAGTTTCCAAATGACACTATCACTCCAGACCACTAACTGTTAGTTTGTCACAATACTTTAACAACATCAATCGAACCAACAACTAAGTTGTAAGGAAATAGTGACAGTATTATAGCCTACTCACCTCACAGCAGCGAATGTTTAATAGAATTAGCAACTGACGACAACGGGCTAAAAGCCAATTTATGCTTGATCAGAAAAATGTGGTTGGAGGCGATTTATATGGATAGAGCGACGCAAGTGCAGAGCCCAAATTGACCTCTGTACCACATCGCCCTGCGCCTCTCAAATGTTGTAACAATAAGGAAGGCTCTGTATGGCTTCGCATTGACATGATTGGTTGACAGTAGGTGAGGGCGTGAGGTCTTGTATAAACATAAACTCACTTCCTTGACAACTTCCTTCACAACAGCTCTGCGATGCTCCGCAAGAAGTAGGAATGCCCTGACTTCTGCAGAGGCCATATTGTTTGGATGTTAAAAGACAAGTCATTGATGCGAGTAACCAGTCTTGTTCAGCACATTGTAATTCATCTGGGTATATTAAGCACACCGGTAAAAACACTGGTGTTGCAGTAATTAACATTTACCAACAGATGGCATCAACGTGCCATCTTACACCCATAACGTCTTCCCTTTTATAAAATAGAACATCAGCTGTCAAGTCACTAACAAAACAAACCTAGTAATAATATCCAACATGAACAGTTTTTAGTTTTTTTTTTCAGGTATAAAATAAACAACACATTTTGATAGTCTCTTCAATTATATATATTTTTTAAAATCTCTGTCAACAATACATAATAGGAAACCTACAGATGAAGTCTTTTAGGTGGCTGGGACAGCCGCCCGCAGCGTGAAAAGACGGGGCTTTTCTGTTAGGACTACGGGATCACGCGCAGGCGTGTCACCTGACTGTCTGAGGGGAGTCTTGATGGGTGAGGGAGCGACTGCCCTGTGATCCCCTGGCTCTTCGCCAGTGCCTCAGGCCCCACGTGACTTGCTGGGGTTCCGTCCTTTGCCATGCGACCCCTATGACCATCAGGGTTCTGAGTAGGTACTGGCTCAGCAACCCGAAGGTCAACCCTGTTACGACGGTACAGTGATCCATTCACTTCGACCAAGTAGGAGCGTGGTGCAACCTTTTGTACACAGGATCTGAGTCTCCAGTGGCACGTCCGGTCCCCTGGTAGTGGCTTCATCCTCACCGCTTCACCCACCCTGAGCTCAGGTAAGTCCTTTGCTGATTTGTCGTAGATGAACTTGGACACCTGTTTTCTGTGACGAAGCTTCTCGAGCATGTCTGTCACCACACAGGGCTCCAGGAGAGTGTTGGCTACTGGCAGAGCTGCTTTTAAGCGCCATGCCATGAGGCACTGGACCGGGCTGCTTTTTATTCCTTCCGTTGTGGTATTGCACTACTGCAGGACTGCTTTCCAGGCATCCTTGCCCTCTCGCAGAGGTTCTTTGCGATTTTGACTGCCGACTCTGCCTTCCCATTAGCTTTTGGGTGTCGTGGCGATAAGGTGATGTGCTCGAATTCCCATTCTGCAGCAAATTTCCTGAACTCAAAGCAGGAGAATTGGGGTCCATTATCTGAGATTACCCTATCTGGCTGGCCATAGTGGGCAAACTGAGCCTTGCAGCGTTTGATCGTTGTCTCTGCTGAGAGGTCGGGGAGGAGGTAAATCTCCCAGAAGTCTGAGTAATGATCGACTAACAGAAGAAAGTCTTTGCCACTGTGCTGGAAGAGATCCAGACTTACTATCTGCCAGAGGTGTGTCGGTAGCTCATTGGACATCATCGTCTCTCTCTGTTGCTCAATGGCGTATTCATTACAGATTGTGCATTTATTGACATAGTCTCTTATTTCTCTCTGCATTCCTGGCCAATACAGTGTGTCACGTGCTTGTCTGTAACAGGCCTCACCTCCAATGTGACTTGAGTGCACGCGCCAACATTTCAGGGCGCAGGGACCGGGGAATAATATCTCTCTGACCCTTTTATATTACTCTGTTTTGAACACTGAGCTCCTCTTTGACTGGCCAATATTCTCTGACGGCTAGAGCAGTTTCTTCCTTGCAGTTGGGCCAGCCCACCAGAATCACAGACCTCAATGCCTGGAGGTGCTCGTCCCTGTCTGTGTGCTGTCTGATTTGTACAAGGCGTTGGTCAGTAACATTGAGGTAATCAGCCTGGTTGATGTGTTCAACATCCACTTGCTCTGTTTGTAAGCTGAACACTGTGTGTTGTTCATGCATAGAGTGTGTGTGTGTGCCTGATGCAGTAGCCCTGCTGAGCATGTCACTTACATACATCTCCGGCCCTGGCTTATACACCACCTTGAGGTTGTAGCTTTGTAGAGCCAGGATCCACCTTCAATCCAGTGGAGGACAAGATGTGCCCATGAAAGCGGACCTCTGGCACTGTGAACTGAAGCCTTCTTATGCTTAGCCTTAGCTTGACCTGTCTGCATCTGTCTATCAGGGCCAGCAGCTTGGCGTCATAGTCACATTTGCCTCCTCATCACTGTCCCCACAGCCCACTATGAGGATGTCATCTGCTATGGGTTCCACACCACTGAGTCCAACCAGCAGCTTGTGCGGTTTCCGGTGATACACCTCTGGAGCCACAGAGACTCCAAACGGGAGCTTCAACCACCTCTTCCTGCCCAGGGTGTCCAAAAGGTGGTCATGTAGCCGCTGGGCTCGTCGAACTTGCACTGCAGGAAGGCATCTCTGGCGTCCATGAGCGTGAAGACTCTGGCCTTCGGGAGCTTGTAAAGAACATGTGGACATAATGTAATGTGAACGTCGCAGAGCCCGGTTGAGGTGTTTAGAATCAGTGCATATCTGTAGCTTGTCTGGTTTCTTGACGATAACCATATTACTTATCCGGTCTATAGGCTTGGTGACGGATGTGATGTGGCCATCTGCTTCGTGTTGTCAAGCTGAGCCTTTACATCTGATTTCATGGCCGCTTGGTCATTGTGGGGTGCACACTGGACAGGCTGGATTGCTGCGTCCAACTCAAAGTGGACTTTGCCGGGAACTGACTCGAACGGTGCGTTGAAGACATCATGGTATTTGCTTAGGAGTGTCTCTTTGCTCAGGGGCCCAGCCTGGACTTTGTCTATAATGTTAAGGTCTGCGGGATGGTGAAGCTAATATGCCCAAGGCGCTCGCATGTGGACCCAGACAATAATGGCTGTTGACTAGCCTCAACTATTTCAAACTCAAGGGTGTGTTTCTGGCCACGCACAACACACTCTGTCACAAATAGGCCTAAAGATGTCATCAACCGGCCTGAATACAGTTTCAGCTTGGTGCTACTCTGTGTGAGTTTGTATCTGGGCGCAAGCCTCCTTTTGTCTCTAAGGCTCATAACGTTACGTGGCCCCCAAATCTAGCTGGCATTGCTGTGGTTTATTATTAAGTTGTAGTGACAAACCACTTTTTTCCCCTATCCACTGCCCCTATCCACTCGCTAGCATATACATAATTCTCAGTGCTGTTGTTACCTTCATCTGGGTTTGTTTCAATGGAGTACACTTTCCCCTCCTTTCTCTTGCTTTTCATGCAGACCCTCGCAAAGTGATTTTCGCACCAAAGTACATTCATCTCTCGGAGACAGAACACGTCTCCTTCCTGAGCGGTATGACGGCTGCGTGGTCCCATGGTGTTTATACTTGCGCACTATTGTTTGTACAGATGAACGTGGTACCTTCAGGCGTTTGGAATTATAAGTGAAATAATCTGTCTGTAAACGATTGTTGGAAAAATGACTTGTGTCATGCAGAAAGTAGATATATTAACCGACTTGCCAAAACTATAGTTTTTTTAACAAGAAATGTGTGGAGTAGTTGAAAAACGAGTTTTAATGACTCCAACCTAGGTGTATGTAAACTTCCGACTTCAACTGTATATAATTCACTGTACCACAATTCCAGTGGGTCAGAAGTTGACATACACTAAGTTGACTGTGCCTTTAAACAGCTTGGAAAATTCCAGAAAATGATGTCATGGCTTTAGAAGCTTCTGATAGGCTAATTGACATCATTTGAGTCACTTGGAGGTGTACCTGTGGATGTATTTCAAGGCCTAACTTCAAATTCAGTGCCCCTTTGCTTGACATCATGGGAAAATCAAAATAAATCAGCCAAGACCTCCACAACTCTGGTTCATCCTTGGGAGCAATTTCCAAATGCCTGAAGGTACCACGTTCATCTGTACAAACAATTGTACGGAAGTATAAACACCATGGGACCACGCAGCCATCATACCGCTCAGGAAGGAGACGCGTTCTGTCTCCTAGAGATGAACGTACTTTGGTGCGAAAAGTTCAAATCAATCCCAGAACAACAGCAAAGGACCTTGTGAAGATGCTGGAGGAAACAGGTACAAAAGTATCTATATCCACAGTAAAACGAGTCCTATATTGACATAACCTGAAAGGCCGCTCAGCAAGGAAGAAGCCACTGCTCCAAAACCGGCATAAAAAAGCCAGACTATGGTTTTCAACTGCACATGGGGACAAAGATCTTACTTTTTGGAGAAATGTCCTCTGGTCTGATGAAACAAAAATAGAACTGTTTGGCCATAATGACCATTGTTATGTTTGGAGGAAAAAGGGGGTTCTTGCAAGCCGAAGAACAGCATCCCAAATGTGAAGCACGGGGGTGGCAGCATCATGCTTTGGGGGTGCTTTGCTGCAGGAGGGACTGGTGCACTTCACAAAATAGATGGAGTCATGAGGAAGGAAAATTAGGTGGATATATTGAAGCAACATTTCAAGACATCAGTCAGGAAGTTAAAGCTTGGTCGCAAATGGGTCTTCTAAAAGGACAATGACCCCAAGCATACTTCCAAAGTTGTGGCAAAATGGCTTAAGGACAACAAAGTCAAGGTATTGGAGTGGCCATCACAAAGCCCTGACCTCAATCCTATAGAACATTTGTGGGCAGAACTGAAAAAGCGTGTGCGAGCAATGAGGCCTACAAATCTGACGCAGTTACACCAGCTCTGTCAGGAGGAATGGGCCAAAATTCACCCAACTTATTGTGGGAAGCTTGTGGAAGGCTACCGGAAACGTTAAATATTTTAAAGGCAATGCTACCAAATACTAACTGAGTGTATGTAAAATCTGACCCACTGGGAATGTGATGAAAGAAATAAAAGCTGAAATAAATCATTCTCTCTACTATTATTCTGACATTTCACATTCTTTAAATAAAGTGGTGATCCTAACTGACCTAAGACAGGGACTTTTTACTAGGATTAAATGTCAGGAATTGTGAAAAACTGAGTTTAAATGTATTTGGCTAAGGTGTATGTAAACTTCCGACTTCAACTGTATGTAAATTGGGTATTTCTGTTTTCTATTTCTTATAAATTTGTAACAATGTATAAAAAGCTGTTTTAGCTTTGTCTTTATGGGGTATTGTGTGTAGATTGATGAAAAAAATATTTAAGCAATTTTAGAAGAATGCTGTAACGTAACAAAATGTGGGAAGGTGTCTGAAAAAGGAAAGGTGTCTGAATACTTTCCGAATATACTGTACACAACAAATACAGTACAAATACAAAACAAATGAAACTATATATACTTAGATAAGGAACAACATAATTTACCTTCTGTGGAGCTCCTTGTCCATTGTCCCAATGAGGGGCGATGTTATGAAACACCCGCTTGCTCTTCAGGTTGCAGCCAGTGGTGACGATGACATCCCCAGCCCTTCCGGCAGTACCTGGTTGGTTTACCAGAGTCTGAAGTTGGGGGCCAGCACCGGTGAGGACTTCAACTGTATTTTTTCCTTTATTATTTTCCCCTAACCCTACTACCCCTCCCCTAATTGGAGTAAACTAATGGACAACAACACTTAGGCTTCTACTTCCAGTTGATACATACTGTATACATTTTACGTACACAATGTATTTTACAATAGTTATATTTTGTTTGTTTTTAATCCCATCCTTGAGCTACCATCAACCCCTCCCATCTATCTCTTAACACCAACCATTTTCTATTCATATTGGCCATATCTTTTTCAACTGTGCTGTGATGTTTCACAAAAGTTCTGAACCTTTCTATTCTAGTAGTTTGTACAGATTGTAAATTAAAGATACATTTTTCTGCTAAAAGTATTATTATATTATTGATTAATTCACTAATACTTTTCAAATCACCCAGTAGTGCTATCTGCAGAGTTTGCTCCAGATAAATGTTACACTTTTTCAACCATTCCTGGACCTGCGACCAAAAACAAGCTACATATGGAGAGTACCAAAACAAATTATCTAATGATTTGGTATCTTCGCAGCAAAATCTGCAGTTCTTGGATGGTTGTATCCCCCATATACAGTGGGGAGAACAAGTATTTGATACACTGCCGATTTTGCAGGTTTTCCTACTTACAAAGCATGTCTGCAATTTTTATCATAGGTACACTTCAACTGTGAGAGACGGAATCTAAAATCCCCCCCCCAAAAAAAATCCTAAAAATCACATTGTATGATTTTTAAGTCATTAATTTGCATTTTATTGTATGACATACGTATTTGATGACCTACCAACCAGTAAGAATAACGGCTCTCACAGACCTGTTAGTTTTTCTTTAAGAAGCCCTCCTGTTCTCCACTCATTACCTGTATTAACTGCACCTGTTTGAACTCGTTACCTGTATAAAAGACACCTGTCCACACACTCAATCAAACAGACTCCAACCTCTCCACAATGGCCTAGACCAGAGAGCTGTGTAAGGACATCAGGGATACAATTGTAGACCTGCACAAGGCTGGGATGGGCTACAGGACAATAGGCAAGCAGCTTGGTGAGAAGGCAACAACTGTTGGTGCAATTATTAGAAAATTGAAGAAGTTCAAGATGACGGTCAATCACCCTCGGTCTGGGGCTCCATGCAAGATCTCACCTCGTGGGGCATCAATGATCATGAGGAAGGTGAGGGATCAGCCCAGAACTACATGGAAGGACCTGGTCAATGACCTGAAGAGCGCTGGGACCACAGTCTCAAAGAAAACCATTAGTAACACACTACGCCGCCATGGATTAAAATCCTGCAGCGCACGAAAGGTCCCCCTGCTCAAGCCAGCGCATGTCCAGGCCCGTCTGAAGTTTGCCAATGACCATCTGGATGATCCAGAGGAGGAATGGGAGAAGGTCATGTGGTCTGATGAGACAAAAATAGAGCTTTTTGGTCTAAACTCCACTCGCCGTGTTTGGAGGAAGAAGAAGGATGAGTACAACCCCAAGAACACCATCCCAACCATAAAACATGGAGGTGGAAACATAATGCTTTGGGGATGCTTTTCTGCAAAGGGGACAGGACGACTGCACCGTATTGAGGGGAGGATGGATGGGGCCATGTATCGCGAGATCTTGGCCAACAACCTCCTTCCCTCAGTAAGAGCATTGAAGATGGGTCGTGGCTGGGTCTTCCAGCATGACAACGACCCGAAACACACAGCCAGGGCAACTAAGGAGTGGCTCCGCAAGAAGCATCTCAAGGTCCTGGAGTGGCCTAGCCAGTCTCCAGACCTGAACCCAATAGAACATCTTTGGAGGGAGCTGAAAGTCCGTATTGTCCAGCGACAGTCCCGAAACCTGAAGGATCTGGAGAAGGTCTGTATGGAGGAGTGGGCCAAAATCCCTGCTGCAGTGTGTGCAAACCTGTTCAAGACCTACAGGAAATGTATGATCTCTGTAATTTTAAACAAAGGTTTCTGTACCAAATATTAAGTTCTGCTTTTCTGATGTATCAAATACTTATGTCATGCAATAAAATGCCCACTCCTCCAATTTGTCATGCAATAAAATGCCCTAGACCCACTCCAATTTGCATACCGCCCCAACAGATCCACAGATGACGCAATTTCAATTGCACTCCACACTGCCCTTTCCCACCTGGACAAAAGGAACACCTATGTGAGAATGCTTTTCCTTGACTACAGCTCAGCGTTCAACGTGTTAGTGGACCCTGGGACTAAACACCTCCCCCTGCAACTGGATCCTGGACTTCCTGACGGGCCGCCCCCAGTTGGAAAGGGTAGGCAACAACACATCTGCCACGCTGATCCTCAACAGGGGGGCCCCTCAGGGGTGCGTGCTTAGTCCCCTCCTGTACTAATTTTTTAGTGATCCTTTGACATTTTAGTCATTTAGCAGTCATTTAGTACTCCCTGTTCACCCACAACTGTGTGGCCAAGCACGACTCCAACACCATCATTACGTTTGCTGACGACACAACAGTGGTAGGCCTGATCACCGACAACGATGAGAGACCCTATAGGGAGGAGTTCAGAGACCTGGCAGTGTGGTTCCAGGACAACAACCTCTCCCTCAATGTGAGCAAGACAAAGGAGATGATCGTGGACTACAGGAAAAGGAGGGCCAAACACGCCCCCATTCACATCGACGGGGCTGTAGTGGAGCGGGTTGAGAGCTTCAAGTTCCTTGTTGTCCACATCACCAACAAACTATCATGGTCCAAACCAGAGCATGTGAGCGGAGTGGAGCAGGAGTGAGCGTGGAGCGCGAGCGGGCGGATGTTGGACAGAGCGCAGAGCGGCATTTTTAAAAGGACAGAGCGTCGCCCTATGTCCCGCTCCAATTTCGCTCGCTCACACCGTGAGTCTGAAGCATGCTCAAGCCTGACCCAGAATCCATCTGTTTAATTTAATTTGTGTCGTCCATGAATTTGTATTTTATAGAGCGAGAGGAGCAGCAGCAGCAACAAGAGAAAAGGGTAGAGGAATTCAAACATTTCTTCACTGGACGCAAAGGCCCAACCATAACAAGGGAGAGAAAAAGAGAGCTGGATGTAGCATTTAAAAAATATATTTACATGGACTATGAACCGCTGAGTAAAGGAGAACGCGATGGGATGCAACACTTCGCCAATGCAGCTCAACCGGGCTACACCCCCCCATGCTACAACACCGTACGGGACACACTCATGCCACATGCCCTGGAAGAGATGGAAGCCAAACTGCAAGACCTACTGCAAAATGGTGATGGGCTCGTTCTGTCAGTGGACATTTGGACCAGTAGAAGAGGGCACAGCTTCCTTGGCATCGTGGCCAGTTTAGTTGATGGGACGTTCCGGGGGCACACAGTTTTGTTGGGCTGTGAGCACATACAGGGGCACCATACCGCAGATTGTATTTACCAAAAGTATGAAAGTGTACTGAAATATTGGAACGTGCAACAACGTGTGATTTGGGTCGTCACTGACAATGCCAGCAACATGATCAAGGCGTTTATCCTCCTCCCTGGCACTGAAGAGGAGGCGGCGGGTGAAGTGACCGCGGATGCCAGCAGCAGCGCAGAACATGAAGAGGAGGATGAGGGACCACCTGCCCTCGCAAGTCCATGTGGAAGTGATAACCACTAATGTAGAAACTATGATAAATCAGTACATTACTGTGTCAAATTTACATCTAAGATGCCCCATTCACATGCTTCAGCTGGCGATCAAAGACACCGTTAACGAGCACGACATCATTAATAGGCTGTTAGTGAAAGTTGGGCACCTGGTGAAAAGTGTACGCAAGAGCACCCTAAACACAGAGGAAACCGACCAATTAGGTGTCCGCCCCACAAATGCCTGCACCACTCGATGGAGCAGCCAGCTGCGGATGATTCAGTTGTTCATCCGGTTGTTCCAAAAAGACCCGCTATGGCAAAACAAACTCAAGTCTAATGTTGCTAACATCACCCTGAATCAAGTACGGCAGCTAACGCACCTTGTCAGTGTGCTGACACCACTGGCAGACCTCACAGACAAAATGCAGAAGGAGCTGGGGAACCTGGGGATGATCCTCCCTGCTGTCACAGAAATCAAATCCCTGCTCATCGATGACACTCACGCTGCACTTCCAATGGGCATCGCTGCTTTTGCAGAAACATTGGCAAACAACGTGTCAATTCGCTATGGAATATACTATACTGATAAACATCTCATTTTAGCATCAGTGTTAGATCCCCGTTTCAAGACAGAATGGATAATCCAAGATGAGTCTGTATGCAACAAACTCGGGGAGATAAGGTAAGGCTGTGGTTTAAGCTAAAAGTGAAATACATGCAGATTTTTTTCCTTTTTTGGAGCGAGTGGGGGGGCGATTTGAGTGGAGCGCGATGCAAACTGCGTTGAGCGCTGAGCGATAATGAGCGGACTGGCCTGATGTGGCTTTGAGAGGGGGGAGCGGAGGGGTGAACAGCTACGTGAGCGAGGAGCTGAGATTCTCACCGCTCCACTCCGCTCATATGCTCTGGTCCAAACACACCAAGACAGTCATGAAGAGGGCATGACAACACCTGTTCCCCCTCAGGAGACTGAAAATAATTGGCATGGAACCCCAGATCCTCAGAAAGTTATACAGCTGCACCATCGAGAGCATCCTGACCGGTTGCATCACCGCCTGGTATGGCAACTGATCGGCCTCCGACCATAAGGCATTACAGAGGGTAGTGCGTACGGCCCAGTACATCACTGGGGCCAAGCTTCCTGCCATCCAGGACCTCTATACTACGCGGTGTCAGAGGAAGGCCCAAAAAATTGTCAAAGACTCCTGTCACCCAAGTCATAGACTGTTCTCTCTGCTTCCGCACGGCAAGCGGTACCGGAGCGCCAAGTCTAGGTCCAAAAGACTCGTTAACAGCTTCAACCCCCAAGCCATTTGACTGCTGAAAAATTCATCAAATGGCCACCCGGACATTGACACCCCCCCCACCTCAATTACCTTGACTAACCTGTACTCCCGCACATTGACTGTGTATCGGTACCCCCTGTATATAGCCTCATTATTGTTATTTTATTGTGTTACTTAAAAAATGTTTTGTTTATTTACTAAATATTTTCTTAACTCTATTTTCTTAACTGCTTTTTTGGTTAAGGGCTTGTAAGTAAGCATTTCACTGTAAGGTCTACACCTGTTATATTCGGTGCATGTGACAAATATTATTTTATTTTATTTTATTTGATCCTCGCCCAGGAGACCGAGGTAAAGAACAGCTACTGGTTGGAGACAGAGGGATTAGAGAGATGACTACAACACATTGAGGTAAGCTATAACCAATTTTTTATTTGTCAAAGGCAATTAATACTGTTATGCAAGTAGTACTACATTAGGTACCTTTAGTAATAATGCCTTTATTATTATCTTTACAGGCCCATGGATGCGTAGCCGAAACCCTGGCCACCGACAGGCATCCAAGTGTGAGGGTGCTCTTGAGGGACTCCTATCCTCATATCTGGTATGAGTATGACCTGTGGTACATTGCCAAAAGTGAGAGGAAACAGCTGTTGGCCATCGGGAAGCCAGAGGTACTGTCATAGATTTTATAGTAAGCTCAGAACCCCCCTGAACTTGCCACAATATAGGCATGAATTTGGTTCTATTTCTTTTTACAAATGATTTTTCAGACAGAGGCGATCATTCAAGTCTATCTGTCTCAAGTACTGCCATGGGTGAGGGCAATCACACACCACTTGTGATACTGTGCCACCACTGCTGGTGGAAGTGTCCAGGTGCTGAAGGAAAAGTGGATTACTGCAGTTCACTACATCACGAATGAGCACCAGTGGGTCACTGGAGACACCCTCAACAGCTGTGATTACCTCCCATACACGCCCGAAGAGGAAGAAACACAACCTTGGCTGAACACGTCATCAGCAACTTTTGAGAAAGTTAGAAACATCGTCCTCAACTCGAGATTGCTAAAGGATCTCGAGAAGGTAATTTTCCAAATATATTTCTATACATATATCACAATATTTTGAGTAAATGAATAAGCACATTAATCAACCCTTTTTTCTCCATGTATTTCTCACCTGAGTAACAGTATAATCGTAGTAGACTACTTATTACTCTCTAGTTATATTTATTTCGTAGGTGACTAAGTGTGTTCAGACAGATGAACTCGAGAGTGTTCATGCCCTGTACACTAAAAACGTGCCCAAGAGGTACAAGATCGGCCTCCAGGATATGGTCGCAAGACTCCAAGTGGCTGCCTTGGACCACAATTATTCTGTGGAAAGCCAGCAGGCTACAACAAAGGAGAGAGTGCTCAGATTCAAACAAAAATTATCCAAGGCTGCAAAGGCATTCGTGGTGAAACCCATCAAGGAGGAGAAGATATGGTATTTCCGATCTGAGCTCCCACATAGCATTGTTGACTGCTGTGCCAATGGTAAGTGTACTATATTATGTCCGATATAGACATACAGATAGTTGACAATATGGTGTGAAAGACATGTTTATGCTTTTTCTTTTTCCAAATAAATGTGTTATACATATTATATAGTATGCACATAGCCCAGTGTTCAACAGTATGGATGTTCATCTGCTGGCTGAGATGAAATTACCTAAAATGATTTGTGTAACTCCTATCTGGCTCTAGGACCATCCCAGCATACCCTCCTGAGTGCCCAAAGACAGAGAAAAGCAGTCACCTTGGGGGAACGGGCTGGGGTTCAGAAAATGGAGAAGGAGCAGGCCATTCAAGCCCAAATCCAAAGATACACCCGTCCATAGAGGGAATCACAGTATAGAAGTCTCGTAGATTGATCGCTATGAAATGTTTGTATATTTGAATGTTTGAATATTATGTCATGTGGTA
The DNA here is from genome assembly GCF_020615455.1 of Coregonus clupeaformis. NCBI lineage: Eukaryota > Metazoa > Chordata > Actinopteri > Salmoniformes > Salmonidae > Coregonus > Coregonus clupeaformis. Next base: position 44,339,880 of record NC_059198.1, on the reverse strand, counting down.
CTTTTAGATAATTACATTAGTGTGTATTAGCCAGTTTTATGTGTTATGATGATTTATGATACGTACCAGGATGGCCCTGTTTTAGGAGTGTTAGAAATTGCGTAATTCAAATGTGGTATTGGAATAAGAGAAAACATAATCAAGAGATATTCAATCCAAGCTAAATTTATTATATGCAAAATGTATGTATGATAAGTATGATGGTTCGTATACGGGCTCACTGAAATACCACGCAGGGCAGACAGAGAACTAATCCATTGTTATCCATTGTGGTCCTCTGTAGCTCAGCTGGTAGAGCACGGCGCTTGTAACGCCAAGGTAGTGGGTTCGATCCCCGGGACCACCCATACACAAAAATGTATGCACGCACGACTGTAAGTCGCTTTGGATAAAAGCGTCTGCTAAATGGCATATTATTATATGAGTTCTCCTTAAAATACTCTGACAGAGATAGTTCCCGCTCCCTGCTGGGCCTATCAGAGTAGAGACTGAGCGTGGTTTAGACTTACTCAGCCAATCCGTTGGCGCACCGGCTGGTCCCAGACCCTTGGCGCTCCACTGTTGCACACTGTTGCCAGGCATAAGTTGTTATCACCACAACCTGTAGAGTCATCACCCATAGACACCGTTCCACTGTACTGTAAGTACCTACGTTCAAGGACGGTTCACAGACAACGGTTCACAGACAACAAAGAGGCAGTGTTCGTATCTGTAAGAAATACAAGTTTTATCTCATCCTAGCCCCTAACGTTCCTCACATGAATCACAGCTTGTTATGTGAAACAATTCATATCAGTACAGTATAAACCTTCTATGTTTAATCACCAATGCATTCCTTCTAAGCTATTCATCCCTCCAGTTATGAGAAAATAGATCTCCACAATCCCCCTTTTCACACCCACTGGGTGTGAACCCAAAATAAGAAAACAAGATAAGACATTTCAGGGACATTTAGGATTCCCTGTATTGACACCCATTATGGTGTCACTCCAAATAACATAGTTGAACAACACATAAGTAAGCATGAGGATAACAGCATAACAAAAATTGATTCACACTAAAATTGTATTTTAAAAGAAAATACATGTTAAAAACCTTCCATCCTCCCCTACACCTAACATGTACTGAGTTGGCTACCAGCCACCCAGGAATCCTTTACCTTCACATCAGGAGGAATAAACAATCACAATGGTTAACTTGATTAATAAAGCATAAAACACAGGATCAATAGAACACAAAACACAAGATTATTATAACATGTAACACAGGGAAGTACATTTTGGCCCCCTTTCGACACCCTCTAGGGTGTCACTCCACCAAGCCTGGTAGGTCATATCCTTCATTCCTTAGGTCGGAGTCCGGGATTGGGCCGTATCTCACCATCTGTTGGGAAACCGCCTGCTCCATCTCCTTTTCTCACCAACCCTCGGACACAGGGAATAAGACAACATCCACAAAGAACAAGTATACCCATAGAAGCTATAACTTCACCCAGAATAGTTACAACAATAGTTTTCCATTTACCAAATATGTTATCAAACCAACCGTTTAGGGAGCTATCAATACCAGAGTTCTTAGCCAGTTCGTTCGCCAGCGTGGTGAGTCCCTGAAGCGCTTTGGTCATGGACCCGTCCGGTGCTGTATTGTTTGGGGATGAAAGTATAGCACATAGATCCAAACAGAACACAAACTCCGCCCCGCTCAGCCAAAAGCATATCTAAAGCTATTCTATTCTGCCATGCCATTAAGCTAGTTGCCGCTGTCTGCTCAGCTAATCCCTTTATTGCATCACGAGTGTGGTTTATAAATCTTTGCTGGTTATAGTAAATATAATTCATCCAATCTACGTTTTTAGTAATTGTTGACCACCAGAAAAGACTTGATTCAAACCCAGCTGCGATCTGATTCCTAGCTTTGAATTGTTCTGGAACCCCTCGAGGTACTCCTATCCCATCAATATATATCCTTTCATCAAAGGATCCCAGGATGAGGTCCTACTTTCTACGTGACAACTCACCAGTCTCTGACACGTTTGATTGTTTGCGTATGTAGGTGAGTTCACAATCTGTTATTTTACATTTACATTTTAGTCATTTAGCAGACGCTCTTATCCAGAGCGACTTACAGTTAGTGAATACATATATATATATTTTTTATACTGGCCCCCCGTGGGAATCGAACCCACAACCCTGGCATTGCAAACGCCATGCTCTATCAACTGAGCTACATCCCTGCCGGCCATTCCCTCCCCTACCCTGGACGACGCTGGGCCAATTGTGCGCCGCCCATGAGTCTCCCGGTCGCGGCCGGCTGCGACAGAGCCTGGATTCGAACCAGGATCTCTAGTGGCACAGTTAGCACTGCGATGCAGTGCCTTAGACCACTGCGCCACTCAGGAGATATCACCACACAACCATCAGATTTCAGCACGGGCCTGGTTTTGGTTCCTAAAATCCTCTGGCTGCAACAAAGAGGAGAGATTAGTCATGGTCTCTTTAGTTGTGACATTCTCTGTGTGGGAGCAGGAGCTAAGATGCCCTACCCTGTATCCTATCTTACTAGTCATAGAAAAACAATAAGTATCCCCTGAGACTTCAAACGGAGGCAACTCTAGGTCGGGATGACTTTGTTATCGGGGGATACAGATAGTGCAAGTTACTACAAGACTCCTTCACCACATTCCCAGGTGGCTTGAACAATTTAATCATGGAGGATAAACCTGACAGAGAGTTAAAGCCTGTCAAGGGGAACGGAGTATTTGTTAACCTTGGTTTGGCTGTCCCACAGGCATAACAGTCCTCTTTAGACATAGCCGTATACTGAACCCATTCCAACCACAGGTCAAGATCTCCACACCCCGTCTCCACCTGTACTACTTCCTTCAGGTCTACAGTTTGCACTATTTTCACCACAGCCCCGGTCTCACTACCTCCCTCAGAGAGGTTTGCTCTATAGGGTGCCCCCGTTGAAGAGGATATCTCACTTGTTCAGGTCTGTAACCTGTTTTAGCGTAATTCAGACTTTCAGACAGTACCTGCCCTTATATGGGTCGCACTGCCATTTCTGGTAATTCCCTACTTTCACAATACTACACCTGTCCTTAAACTGTGTATGGAGATTGACATATTCCCCCCCCCCCGGCTTGGTATGAGCAACTACATAGTCCCAGGATGTACATGGTGACATACATATGGTGATGTCCTTTCCTACGTCTAGCTGTCTCCTATGCCTTCGTAGACTGTGCTCAGGTATTATTTTATCAACTTGTGTTAGGTTAACTACTACTTCTGGCTGATCAGGAGGGTTTGAGTGTGTTAGGAATATGGCCCCCACAATCAGACAGCTACCTACCGCCGGGAGACCTGTGAATCCCCACCCTCGCCCTGAGAACATGTCAGACGCCAGAGGCCAACCCATTGCTTTACCTTCTATCGAACTCACACAGGGATGATCAGACAGGGTAAGGGAATCTTCGTTAAGGAGCCAACCCCCGAGCCCTAGTGGTGATTGGTTCTTTCTCCTAACTCTGTGTTTGTTCGTCAGGTGTAGCTGGGTTTACCTTTTTGCAGTGTGTGACATGCACCCAGGTAGATCTCTCAGCGATTCTTACAGCGAAGGCCATCACCAACAGGACCTGATACAGACCTTCCCAATGGGGCTGCTTCCAGTTTTTCTTCTTTAGGGACTGGATCCACACCCAGTCTCCTGGTTAGATAGAGTGGGTCACCTTCTCCTTTAGTTCACCTGTGGGGCACAAAACCTCTGACATACGGGTGTGGTTAATAAACTATCTTCACACATACACGTTCAGCTCTCAATTTCTATTCTTGTTGGGTTTTTTTAGTTTTTTTTTTTTTAAAGTATTTTGTCCTCTAATTTGTATATATTTATTATTTAATCCTACCATCTCCTACCATACGATCCCCCTTTTGACACATGATTTGCCCATGTGTCAATGTTACCACCTACCTAAACAATCACTTAGGTAATATTGGTAATTCATTATAAATAAATAAATATGTCATTTAGCAGACGCTTTTATCCAAAGCGACTTACAGTCATGCGTGCATACATTTTTGTGTATGGGTGGTCCCGGGGATCGAACCCACTACCTTGGCATTACAAGCGCCGTGCTCTACCAGTTGAGCTACAGAGGACCACATTATCCAATTGCCATCCCTCCACTCTCTCTTCTGTTATTTTATGGTTCAAATCATATATATTATTACCAAATTATAATCTTCTTCACACTTTTCACAGTATTATAAATTACCCTCAACTTAGTAAAATAAACTATCTTAAAGTCCTCTTCTCATGCCTTTAGAATTTACTAGTGTGGATGATTAATTAACACCAGAAGGTTAAAACAGAGTTCAGAGGCAATTGAAATTATTCAACAAACTGTTCCATCCCATAGTATACCAAACATTACCATTATTCTAGATATTTCATAAATGTTAGTTATCCCAAGTGTTCATTAAGTCCTCATGACATTCATTCTCATAAGAAATCATATATACCCAAACTCAGCCAAAACCTAAAAAACTCCATAAAATTCACTTTGTGTGCTCCTCTAAGACCTATCACCCTTCACCTGCTGAAAACCCCCCAAAATTGAAACAACAAGGCTTTATAAACATCATACTAAGTGTGTCGTTTTTTGTTTGAAAAACCCAATTTGAAAAACAACAACCACAAATAGCCAGGCCTCACTTAATTTGGTAACTCACTTTTATGACCTACATTCTGCCTAACTTCACTACTGCTCCCCCTAGCCCTGGGCAACATTCCAATGAGATGAGCTAATCTCTTTCTCCTGGTTATAATCTAAAGATGGTAGTACACACAAAACATGATACAGATATCCCCAATCCTAACCCATCAATAATTGTTTGTATCAGTCTAATTCCTCATAACTAATCCATAAAACCACTCAAAATTCCTCGAGTATACAATGATTATTGAATTGATTACCCTAAATCTGCTACATGTGATCTCATCTCAAATTATCCATTATCAATTATTTGTTCAACCCCCTAGGAAAATCTGTCTCCCCTTCTATTGTTCCTGTCCCCCCTGTAAATGTCATACTTCACTTTTTAGCCAATACAATCACGGTTACATCAAAAGTACTGCAATGTCTATATTAGGGTGTAAGGTAAATTATTCCTGTTTTCTTTTTTTCAGCTAAACGTTTTATATCCCTCAATTAATAGTATTTTCTCCCTAATACAGTGGGGAGAATAAGTATTTGATACACTGCCGATTTTGCAGGTTTTCCTAATTACAAAGCATGTAGAGGTCTGTAATTTTTATCATAGGTACATTTCAACTGTGAGAGACGGAATCTAAAACAAAAATCCAGAAAATCACATTGTATGATTTTTAAGTAATTAATTTTGCATTTTATTGCATGACATAAGTATTTGATACATCAGAAAAGCAGAAATTAATATTTGGTACAGAAACCTTTGTTTGCAATTACAGAGATCATACGTTTCCTGTAGGTCTTGACCAGGTTTGCACACACTGCAGCAGGGATTTTGGCCCACTCCTCCATACAGACCTTCTCCAGATCCTTCAGGTTTCGGGGCTGTCGCTGGGCAATACGGACTTTCAGCTCCCTCCAAAGATTTTCTATTGGTTTCAGGTCTGGAGACTGGCTGTGTGTTTCACTGGAAGACCCAGCCACAACCCATCTTCAATGCTTTTACTGAGGGGAGGAGGTTGTTGGCCAAGATCTCGCGATACATGGCCCCATCCATCCTCCCCTCAATACGGTGCAGTCGACCTGTCCCCTTTGCAGAAAAGCATCCCCAAAGAATGATGTTTCCACCTCCATGTTTCATGGTTGGGATGGTGTTCTTGGGGTTGTACTCATCCTTCTTGTTCCTCCAAACACGGCGAGTGGAGTTTAGACCAAAAAGCACTATTTTTGTCTCATCAGACCACATGACCTTCTCCCATTCCTCCTCTGGATCATCCAGATGGTCATTGGCAAACTTCAGACGGGCCTGGACATGCGCTGGCTTGAGCAGGGGGAACTTGCGTGCACTGCAGGATTTTAATCCATGACAGCGTAGTGTGTTACTAATGGTTTTCTTTGAGACTGTGGTACCAGCTCTCTTCAGGTCATTGACCAGGTCCTGCCGTGTAGTTCTGGGCTGATCCCTCACCTTCCTCAATGTGTTATTGTACATAGAACATGTATTTTTCCATACAGTTTCTTCTTTGTCAGTGTTCCGGCAGGCGAGGTGAGTAGTCATGCTGTACTTCGCTCCGCAGGTAATATGACACATTACATTACAATGGAACGATTTGATTAGTGTAATGTTGGCTAGCTACATAGTTGTATTTGTATCAAAGATAAAGGTGTAGTATAGAGTAACTATCGAGGTTAGCTAGCCAGCTACATTCGTTCGCAGCGACGCCGTTTTTCAAACAAAGTCAACACCGCAGCCATTGCTAGCTAGCCAACACTACCAGCTACCAGCTAGCAGTACTGTAGCAACTAAATACAATATCCTTTTAGCCAGCTACATTCGTTCGCAGCGACGCCGTTTTTCAAACAAAGTCATCACCGCAGCCATTGCTAGCTAGCCAACGCTACCAGCTAGCAGTACTATAGCAACTAAATACAATATAATTTTAGCCAGCTACATTCGTTTCGCAGCGACGCCGTTTTTTCAAACAAAGTCAACACAGCAGCCATTGCTAGCTAGCCAACACTACCAGCTAGCAGTACTGTAGCAGCTAAATACAATATCTTTGTGCTAGCTAGCCAACGTTTAATTATTGCTGCGTTATGAAAGGAACTAGACACGGACACGAATTATCTGTTTAGTGTGTTAACACACTATTGGTAGTTTGTTGTAACCAAGTATTGGTGCTAAACCGTGTGTTATTAGATGCTAGCATGCTAGTTAGCTATGGCGTCATAGTTAGCTAGCTGAATAAAGTAAGTTGAGTCTATTCCTTGAAACATTGAACCGCTGTAGTTTACAACAATTCAAATTTCTAAAGTGGAAGTTGGGAGAGTTTTATTCGGGTGTTTCAGTGAAACAATTATAGTTTCTGAGGTGGAAGTTGGGAGAGTTATATTTGGGAGTTGTAGTGAGGGAGGCCCCGCTCTCTCCTTTCCCAGATGTTTAGTTCATTTCATTCCGATCTCCTCTGCATTATTGTAGCCATTTGCTACAGCCTGTCAACTATGCCTCTGCCTATCCCTGTTCTCTCCTCTCCGCACAGGCTACACAAACGCCTCACACCGCATGGCTGCTGCCTCTCTAACCTGGTGGTCCCTGCACGCACCACACACCTGGAGTTCCAGGTCTCAGGCAGCCTCTGGAACTGCCGTTCTGCTGCCAACAAGGCTGACTTCATCCCAGCCTATGCTACCCTCCAGTCCCTCGACTTCCTGGCGCTGACGGAAACATGGATTACCACTGAAAACACTGCTACTCCTACTGCTCTCTCCTCGTCTGACCATGTGTTCTCGCTTACCCCGAGAGCATCTGGTCAGAGGGGTGGTGGCACAGGAATCCTCATCTCTCCCAAGTGGACATTCTCAATTTTTACCCTAACCCATCTGTCTATCTCCTCATTTGAATGCCATGCTGTCACAGTCACTAGCCCATTTAAGCTTAATATCCTTGTCATCTATCGCCCTCCAGGTTCCCTTGGTGAGTTCATCAATGAGCTTGACGCCTTGATAAGTTCCTTTCCTGAGGATGGCTCACCCCTCACAGTTTTGGGGGATTTCAACCTCCCTACGTCTACATTTGACTCATTTCTCTCTGCCTCCTTCTTTCCACTCCTCTCCTCTTTTGACCTCACCCTCTCACCGTCCCCCCCTACTCACAAGGCAGGCAATACGCTTGACCTCATCTTTACTAGATGCTGCTCTTCTACTAATCTCACTGCAACTCCCCTCCATGTCTCCGACCACTACTTTGTATCCTTTTCGCTCTCGCTCTCCTCCAACACTACTCACTCTGCCCCTACACAGATGGTAATGCGCCGCCGCAACCTTCGCTCTCTCTCTCCCACTACTCTCTCCTCTTCCATCCTATCATCTCTTCCCTCTGCTCAATCCTTCTCCCTCCAATCTCCTGATTCTGCCTCCTCAACCCTCCTCTCCTCCCTTTCTGCATCCTTTGACTCTCTGTGTCCCCTATCCTCCCGGCCGGCTCGGTCCTCCCCTCCAGCTCCGTGGCTTGATGACTCATTGCGAGCTCACAGAACAGAGCTCCGGGCAGCTGAGCGGAAATGGAAGAAAACTAGACTCCCTGTGGACCTGGCATCTTTTCACTCCCTCCTCTCTACATTCTCTTCATCTGTTTCTGCTGCTAAGGCCACTTTCTACCACTCTAAATTCCAAGCATCTGCCTCTAACCCTAGGAAGCTCTTTGCCACATTCTCCTCCCTGCTGAATCCTCCTCCCCCTCCTCCCTCTCTGTGGATGACTTCGTCAACCACTTTGAAAAGAAGGTTGACGACATCCGATCCTCGTTTGTTAAGTCTAATGACACTGCTATTCCTGCTCACACTGCCCTACCCTATGCTTTGACTTCTTTCTCCCCTCTCTCTCCAGATAAAATCTCGCGACTTGTGACTGCAGGCCGCCCAACAACCTGCCCGCTTGACCCATCCCCTCCTCTCTTCTCCAGACCATCTCCGGTGACCTTCTCCCCTACCTCACCTCGCTGATCAACTCATCCTTGACCGCTGGCTATGTCCCTTCCGTCTTCAAGAGAGCGAGAGTTGCACCCCTTCTCAAAAAAACCAACACTCGATCCCTCTGATGTCAACAACTACAGACCAGTATCCCTTCTTTATTTTCTTTCCAAAACTATTGAGCGTGCCGTCTTTAGCCAACTCTCTTGCTATCTCTCTCAGAATGACCTTCTTGATCCAAACCAGTCAGGTTTCAGGACTGGTCATTCAACTGAGACTGCTCTTCTCTGTGTCACGGAGGCTCTCCGCACTGCTAAAGCTAACTCTCTCTCCTCTGCTCTTGTCCTTCTAGACCTGTCTGCTGCCTTTGATACTGTGAACCATCAGATCCTCCTCTCCACCCTCTCCGAGCTGGGCATCTCCGGCGCGGCTCACTCTGGATTGCGTCCTACCTGACCGGTCGCTCCTACCAAGTGGCGTGGCGAGAAGCTGTCTCCGCACCACGTGCTCTCACCACTGGTGTCCCCAGGGCTCAGTTCTAGGCCCTCTCCTATTCTCGCTATACACCAAGTCACTTGGCTCTGTCATATCCTCACATGGCCTCTCCTATCATTGCTACGCTGACGATACACAACTAATCTTCTCCTTTCCCCCTTCTGATAACCAGGTGGCGAATCGCATCTCTGCATGTCTGGCAGACATATCAGTATGGATGACGGATCACCACCTCAAGCTGAACCTTGGCAAGACGGAGCTGCTCTTCCTCCCGGGGAAGGACTGCCCGTTCCATGATCTCGCCATCACGGTTGACTACTCCGTTGTGTCCTCCTCCCAGTTGGCTGGGCTCCCTGCCTGTGCCATTAAACCCCTACAACTCATCCAGAATGCCGCAGCCCGTCTGGTGTTCAACCTTCCCAAGTTCTCTCACGTCACCCCGCTCCTCCGCACACTCCACTGGCTTCCAGTTGAAGCTCGCATCTGTTACAAGGCCATGGTGCTTGCCTATGGAGCTGTGAGGGGAACGGCACCTCCGTACCTTCAGGCTCTGATCAGTCCCTACACCCAAACGAGGGCATTGCGTTCATCCACCTCTGGCCTGCTGGCTCCCCTTCCTCTGCGGAAGCATAGTTCCCGCTCAGCCCAGTCAAAACTGTTCGCTGCTCTGGCACCCCAATGGTGGAACAAGCTCCCTCACGACGCCAGGACAGCGGAGTCACTCACCACCTTCCGGAGACATTTTAATCCCCACCTCTTTAAGGAATAAAGGATGAAGTAATCCTTCTACCCCCCCCCCCATAAAATAAATAAAAAAATAAATAAAACATAGAAAAAAACAACGAATAAAAAAAATAAAAAAATAAAAAAATAAAGAAAAAATTAAAACAAAAATTGAACAAAAAATTAATAAAACATTGTAAAGTGGATTTCCCACAGGCTATAGGGTGAATGCACCAATTTGTAAGTCGCTCTGGATAAGAGCGTCTGCTAAATGACGTAAATGTAAATGTAAATCATTGATGCCTGACGAGGTGAGATCTTGCATGGAGCCCCAGACCGAGGGTGATTGACCGTCATCTTGAACTTCTTCCATTTTCTAATAATTGCACCAACAGTTGTTGCCTTCTCACCAAGCTGCTTGCCTATTGTCCTGTAGCCCATCCCAGCCTTGTGCAGGTCTACAATTTTATCCCTGATGTCCTTACACAGCTCTCTGGTCTTGGCCATTGTGGAGAGGTTGGAGTCTGTTTGATTGAGTGTGTGGACAGGTGTCTTTTATACAGGTAACGAGTTCAAAGGTGCAGTTAATACAGGTAATGAGTAGAGAACAGGAGGGCTTCTTAAAGAAAAACTAACAGGTCTGTGAGAGCCGGAATTCTTACTGGTTGGTAGGTGATCAAATACTTATGTCATGCAATAAAATGCAAATTAATTACTTAAAAATCATATAATGTGATTTTCTGGATTTTTGTTTTAGATTCCGTCTCTCACAGTTGAAGTGTACCTATGATAAAAATTACAGACCTCTACGTGCTTTGTAAGTAGGAAAACCGGCAAAATCAGCAGTGTATCAAATACTTTTTCTCCCCACTGTATATCTTCATATTCTTCTGCTTTCCGTAAATTAGTAGTAGGGGGTATCCCTTGCCTTTCCTCTACTATCCTTCTATCATTACTGGATCAATGATAATAACTGTAATAACTATTCATAATAATTGTAATAACTATTACACATTATATTGTGCCTTTTTTCTGATAATGTTATAATTGTAGCCTATTCCATCACTTTAGTTTAAAATATAAGTTTGTTTATAACAAATCCAGAACCCACCACAGGCTGGCGCTATTCCCCCAGCACAACAGCCAATGCCACTTGCTTCCCCGTAACTAAAATAAATTATCGTTCTAAAATTTACCAACTATTTGTATTTTCCCGCTAACCCATTTCAGTTCGCTATTCAATTTCTTTAACTGTTCTCTCTGATTAGGCCCTAATTAATAAAACAAATACTTGCTATCGTTGATAAGCATACATTTAATGATGTTCCTAACATTTGAACTATCTCTCACCCTCCCCTTGCTCCTTCGGGGAAAGCGCATGGGGACCTTGTAACATATTTTCATAGATCTTTCTAGAGTACTTCTACATAAGCTATCTAATTCAACCTTGCACATTTCTCAATCCACATAGTAATCTAGGTATACAGTGGGGGGAAAAAGTATTTAGTCAGCCACCAATTGTGCAAGTTCTCCCACTTAAAAAGATGAGAGAGGCCTGTAATTTTCACCATAGGTACACGTCAACTATGCCAGACAAATTGAGGAAAAAAAATCCAGAAAATCACATTGTAGGATTTTTAATGAATTTATTTGCAAATTATGGTGGAAAATAAGTATTTGGTCACCTACAAACAAGCAAGATTTCTGGCTCTCACAGACCTGTAACTTCTTCTTTAAGAGGCTCCTCTGTCCTCCACTCGTTACCTGTATTAATGGCACCTGTTTGAACTTGTTATCAGTATAAAAGACACCTGTCCACAACCTCAAACAGTCACACTCCAAACTCCACTATGGCCAAGACCAAATAGCCGTCAAAGGACACCAGAAACAAAATTGTAGACCTGCACCAGGCTGGGAAGACTGAATCTGCAATAGGTAAGCAGCTTGGTTTGAAGAAATCAACTGTGGGAGCAATTATTAGGAAATGGAAGACATACAAGACCACTGATAATCTCCCTCGATCTGGGGCTCCACGCAAGATATCACCCCGTGGGGTCAAAATGATCACAAGAACGGTGAGCAAAAATCCCAGAACCACACGGGGGGACCTAGTGAATGACCTGCAGAGAGCTGGGACCAAAGTAACAAAGCCTACCATCAGTAACACACTACGCCGCCAGGGACTCAAATCCTGCAGTGCGAGACGTGTCCCCCTGCTTAAGCCAGGCCCGTCTGAAGTTTGCTAGAGTGCATTTGGATGATCCAGAAGAGGATTGGGAGAATGTCATATGGTCAGATGAAACCAAAATATAACTTTTTGGTAAAAACTCAACTCGTCGTGTTTGGAGGACAAAGAATGCTGAGTTGATTCCAAAGAACACCATACCTACTGTGAAGCATGGGGGTGGAAACATCATGCTTTGGGGGCTGTTTTTTCTGCAAAGGGACCAGGACGACTGATCCGTGTAAAGGAAAGAATGAATGGGGCCATGTATCGTGAGATTTTGAGTGAAAACCTCCTTCCATCAGCAAGGGCATTGAAGATGAAACGTGGCTGGGTCTTTCAGCATGACAATGATCCCAAACACACCGCCCGGGCAACGAAGGAGTGGCTTCGTAAGAAGCATTTCAAGGTCCTGGTGTGGCCTAGCCAGTCTCCAGATCTCAACCCCATAGAAAATCTTTGGAGGGAGTTGAAAGTCTGTGTTGCCCAGCAACAGCCCCAAAACATCACTGCTCTAGAGGAGATCTGCATGGAGGAATGGGCCAAAATACCAGCAACAGTGTGTGAAAACCTTGTGAAAACTTACAGAAAACGTTTGACCTGTGTCATTGCCAACAAAGGGTATATAACAAAGTATTGAGAAACTTTTGTTATTGACCAAATACTTATTTTCCACCATAATTTGCAAATAAATTCATTAAAAATCCTACAATGTGATTTTCTGGATTTTTTTTTCTCATTTTGTCTGTCATAGTTAACGTGTACCTATGATGAAAATTACAGGCCTCTCTCATCTTTTTAAGTGGGAGATCTTGCACAATTGGTGGCTGACTAAATACTTTTTTCCCCCACTGTATAGCCCCAATGCGAAAGCTTTACCAACTGTCCCTACCTGTGTTCGAACCAGGAACCCTCTACATACATCGCCAGTCACTCCACACCATCTGCGATTCTCTTAAAGCAACTACTTCCAGTTCATAGAGCAAGTGACGTCACCAAATGAAAATCGCACTAGCTTTCACCTCAGCAAAAAACTCTCTCTCCCTTCACCCATTCCCTATTGAATAAGTGAGTTTTTCTATTTAACCCCAAAACACGCTACAAATCGTCCATTCAACATTACCAAACCAAATACTCAGTAGCATCCGGTCACCACCCACACCAGCCGTTGAATTCACTCATACACACAGACTTCACCTCATGCCACCGAAATGCCAAATAAACCATAATAGTTCAATGGAGCCCCCTATTGGCTCTCCACTATCTATACATTACTTCCACAACCACATTAGTTATGGTCTGATTACCCATTAAACCTTTTCACATGATCAAACAACGGCACAACCTTAAACTCATATGGGGCGGCAGGCAGCTTAGTGACCAATAGTGCCGCGCCAACAACCGAGAGGTCGCTGGTTCCAATCCCCGAGCCGACCAGGCGAAAAATCTGCCGATGTGCCCCTGAGCAAGGCACTCAACCCCAATCGCTCCTGCAAGTCGCTCTGTACCAGAGCGTCTGCCAAATTACCGAAAATGCAAATGTAAATATTCTCTACTTTCTCACCCATGATGTACGTCTACGTTTGGGTGAGCAAGTTCATACGTAGATATCGTCAGAAACCCACAGGCACCTCTCAAACAATCCCCCCGTGGTGTTCCCAGCCAACTCCCAGTCTTTCCTGGCTCCAAAAGCCACACTTTCGCTGTCTCCAGCCCCTCCCCTCGCAACTCTCTCTTCCGTGTCGGAAAAGGCGTTTTGAGGAGCTGTTTTTCGTTTTAGTGTTTCCAATTTTCTGCCGTTATTTAAAGTACTTTAGTCTATTTATTTAAATCAAATTATACCCACCTAATTAGTTAAAGTCGGTGCATATTTATATTTCAACGATAAACCAAATTATTTTGGTCTATTTATTTAACCAGTATTTTGCAGGGTCAAACATCAAACGTTACAGTTCAATCATATCAGCTCAAACGTTTCAGTTCAGTCACACTAGCCATTCATCACTTTAGCTTTATGTTCCCAATTGTTATTAACGGGTTATACGGTTTAAGCAACCACAAACCCAACAGTTATTCACAAATTATACAGTTTGGACAGCCACAGACGTCTTTAATTCCCAATTAGTTTTCTATCAAGGTATACAGGTTTATCATTCACACTCATGCATAGCGTCACCCCTGTCTTAAAGAATTTTAAGTGTCTCCTTTGAACCTAGTCATATCTAGTCTGAACTGATATGTGCCATAGCATCGCACTGCCTATCTATTTAACCCTCCCGTTGTCCTGGTATTCTGTACACACGCCGTGCCCTCCGGGTCGAACTGTCCCCCTCTCACTAAAGGCCCAATTGGAACATGTGGGACAGTATGCGTGCGAACAGCCTTTGCAGATGTATTTGTTACACCTGGTGCACACCGTGTGTGTTTTACAGTCCTTCTTTGTGGGGCAGACCTTGACACCTCTTCCTCTTACTGGGTTGTGCGGGGTTGGGTGCTTGGGCCGGTGCGTGGTCCGGTGCTGCGGGGCGTGATCCCGCCGGGGCTGATCACGATACGTAGCCCTCTGAACAGCTTTGACGAGCGCCGCAGAGGCTTCGGTGCGAGGGAGACGAGCCCTTCTTTGTATGAACGGAGTCACTAGTGCCTTTCCCAGCTGCTCGAGGAACACCCTCCTCTTGTTTCGCTTACCAGGCATCTAAGTGGGGTTGAGCTCTCGCCATATGACAAAAGCGTTGTAAGAGGACAAGTCAAGGATGTTGTGGAAGATGACCAGGGGCCAGCGCGCGGTCATCCTCCTGCAGCTGTAGGTTCCAATCACCTTGTCTAGGTTGTCCACACCTCCCTTGTTGCTGTTGTAGTCTAGGACGATGGCCGGCTTCTTGTCCTGGCGACGGCTAACGTGAGCCTCGGTGTGCAGCGTGCTCAGGAGTAAGACGTTCTTGTTTTTCTTTGGCAGGTAGGACACTAGAGCGGTGGTGGGCGTGAAGGCGAACTTGGAGGAGAAGAGGAGCCTGTCCTTTGAGGCGAGCAGCGCCTGCGGGAGCTCTGGCTTGTTCTTTCTGACTGTGCCGACCACGGTGACGTTCCTCCTCAGGAGCTGGCGCGCGAGCTCGTATGAGGTGAAGAAATTGTCGCAGGTGACGTTGTGACCCCTGAGTCCCTGCGTTAAATCGAGCACGACCCTCATCCACTGGTTCTTCTCGGGGCCTCCGCATGTGGCCTTCCCGGTGTAGACCTGCATCTTCCAGGCGTAGCTGGATTTGGAGTCGCAGGCCACCCAGGTCTTGATGCCGTATTTGGCCGGCTTGCTTGGGATATACTGGCGGAAAGGACATCGGCCTGGAGGAGAGAGAGAGAGAGAGAGAGAGAGAGAGAGAGAGAGAGAGAGAGAGAGAGAGAGAGAGAGAGGAGAGGAAAGAGAAGAGATTAGCTTTAGCGTGTTGTGTTGTGTTGTGTTGAGTTGTGTACAGTGTTGTTGTGCTCTTGTACGGTGTTGTTGGCCCGGCACACCTCTGAAAGGGACCAGTTGCTCGTCCACCGTCACGTCGGGCCCGGGGTTGTAGAGGAGCGGCAGCCTCTCGACCCACTTGTCCCAGACCTCTCTCACGGCCGCAAGTTTGTCACCGCCGCCTGCTGCGCGACTCTCGGCTCTGGTCTGGCGGTCGTCGAAGCGAAGGAGTCTCGAGTAAGCGTGAAAGACTTTGAGCGGCATGGTTGCGCGGAAAATGGTCCTTCCGCTCTCGGCGTCCCAGAGACTAGAGGCCGCTTCGCCTCGGGACCTGTACACGCCGGCTAGGATGAGCAGCCCTACGTAGGCTCGCAGGTCTGTGGAGTCCATCGCTTTCCAGCGGCCGCCGCCGCGGTCGCGGTCGTGGTCTTCGTGGTCGTCGTCGGCGTAGTGGCGGTGGTCGTCGTCGCCGCCGCCGCCGCAGCCGTCGCCGTCGCCTCGGGCTCCGTATTTTCGAACGCCCTCCAGATTGGTCATCTCCAGGATGATGTCTTCTATCTCGGGTGTGAAAAACAAGCGGAACATGGAGAGGATATCGCGGGCTTGGCCTACGGCCTGCCTAGTAGGCCCGGGCCTCATGTCCTCCGGCACCTCAGCAACCGGCCTGTTACTTTTTGCCGCTGCGGCGGCCCCTCCGACGCCCCGATTGTTGTCACAGGGCACCGAGCACCATTGGATTTGGCCGTTTCTCGACACGAATGTCTCTCTTTCCACTCGAGGGATATCGTGTTGTGTTCTGGGGCTGATGCTGCGGCGGCGGCTGTGGCAGAGGCGGAGGTCTCCTCGCTCTCCTTCACCTTCAACTTCCCCTTGTTCTTCCCCTTGTTCTTCCCCTTGTTCTTCTTCTTCTTGTTGGTCGTCGTTGTCGTCGTCGTCGTCTCGTTCGTCTTCTACGCCTTGACCTTCTTCTACTTGGACATCGTCCTCGTCGTCGTCGGCGGCGGCGGCAGCGGCTGCGGCGTCGTAGTCGTCGTCGTCGTCGTCGTCCTCTGTGGTCTCCTCATCCTCTGGGTTGTATTCCTCCCCGTCTTCTTCTTCGGACGCTTCCTCGTCCGCTTCCTCGTCGCAGTCAGAGTCATTGGAAAATATATGTTCTAGGACCTGTTTGGCCGTGAAACGCACAGCACTCATAATAGCTTCGGCACCCAGGCTGGGGAAGTCCCCAAGACCTCTCTCTTTGGGACGTGTCCGGACATGCCACGGAGGCAATATTAGTAGTAGTAGTAGTAGTAGTAGTAGTAGTAGTAGTAGTAGTAGTAGTAGTAGTAGTAGTAGTAGTAGTAGTATTAGTTGTTGTAGTTGTAGTAGTTGTAGTAGTTGTAGTAGTTGTAGTAGTAGTAGTAGTAGTAGTAGTAGTAGTAGTTGTAGTTGTTCTTGGTGTTGGTGTTTGTTTACGGCTTACCTAGTACCTCTGGCTCAGAGCTTATGCCTCTAACGTGTAGCCTGGGTCGTTTTGACCCCGGGCAGGACAGGACAGGACAACGCTAGGGGTTATACAGCAACTCGCTCTAACACTCTGACACGTAGCCTGGGTCTTTTTGACCCGGACAGGACAGCGGGAGGAGATATACAGCCACTCGCTCTAACACCTAGGCTCTGACACGTAGCCTGGGTCCTTTTGACCCGGACAGGACAGGACAGGACAACGCTAGGGGTTATACAGCCACTAGCTCTAACACCTAGGCTCTAACACGTAGCCTGGGTCTTTTTGACCCGGTCAGGACAGCAGGTGGAGACATACAGCCACTCGCTCTAACACCTAGGCTCTAACACGTAGCCTGGGTCTTTTTGACCCGGTCAGGACAGCAGGAGGAGATATACAGCCACTCGCTCTAACACCTAGGCTCTGACACGTAGCCTGGGTCTTTTTGACCCGGTCAGGACAGCGGGAGGGGATATACAGCCACTAGCTCTAACACCTAGGCTCTGACACGTAGCCTGGGTCTTTTTGACCCGGTCAGGACAGCGGGAGGGGATATACAGCCACTAGCTCTAACACCTAGGCTCTGACACGTAGCCTGGGTCCTTTTGACCCGGACAGGACAGGACAGGACAACGCTAGGGGGATATACAGCCACTCGCTCTAACACATAGGCACTGACACGTAGCCTGGGTCTTTGTGACCCCGGAAAGGACAACGGGAGGGGTTATACAGCCACTCGCTCTAACACGTAGCCAGGGACGTTTTGACCCCAGCCGGGACAGGACTGGACTGGACAATGCTAGGGGTTATACAGCCACTCACTCTGACACGTAGCCTGGGTCTTTTTGACCCGGACAGGACAACGGGAGGGTTAATTTCTCCCACACCCACAGAGACACTTTCTGGACTAGCTGTATCGCACTCAAGGAATGGCGTGGAACGCAAACTCATGATTGCCGACATGTCAGAATAGCGACGATGTGTGTCGAAGGAATAGAACATGGGCAGCACAGAATAGTTTTTGAATCGAATAACTTGATGTCTGTCTACGTAGACACCACGATTGCTTGTCTGTAGCCGAAACCATGATCTATGTTTACAACAAATAACAACTACTATTAAACATTTCATGTTTTAATACTAATCACAAAGATATAATTTGACAAAAAATAAATGAATATAATATAATTAATTATTTTTATGGGAGTGGTCATTGAATCCACAATATACCACCAGAGAAGCTTCTGAGCACTACTGCATCGAAACAGGTTCGTGTCTCACAGACAAACAACATCGATCGAAGCTATGTCGACTTTCCAGAACACAGAAAACGTGAAGGGGGATTCTTGCTGCATCACTGCAGTGTTTGACATACACACGTCGGACTCCAGTCACGCAACTACTACCGACAACACCACCGTCGTCGTCACTGTGATCGGTCTGGGCATCGGAGGGTCGACTCGACTGAATCTGAGCACTGTCAACTTCAACGACATCTATTCTGCGTTCAATCGAGTAGTGAAGAACATACCCATACTTCTCGGGTACACGGTGAAAAGCCTCTCGGTCATGCCCAACAACAAACTGGAGGTAAGACTATTTGTCGAACCGAAATATAGTCTGTTGAGTTATGAGCTGTGGCTCGTTCGGGTCGTAGGACAGGCTCTGCTCTTGTGGTTTTACCACGGTGCAGTGTCACACATCATGGTGACACACCAGGACCATTTGCAGAAGATACACCGTGAAGCTGTGGGATGGTGTCCCTGTGCAATGTTGACCGGTTTGACGACAGCGAGTCTTGTACTTGTGCTTTGTACTACGACATGTGGGACATGGACGTTCGTCACAGCCACGTCCGAGACCATTTGTTGACATATCGGACATATCGGCAAATGCCATGCGATATCTCTTCCGTGTGTAGCGGTGTCCACATGACAGATCTCTCAGATGAGGAACAGACACTTCTGATGAAGAAAGTCGCCTGGATATTTCAAGGCTTTTCTGTTACCCCCAAACAAGACGCCATGATGGGGATCCGTTCGAGCCTAGGCATACCTTGTGATTTCACGAAAACCGAAAATGTTGTACCGCAAGTATACAAGTTGACAGACTGTCAGAATGAAACACGTGCGGAGATGTTCAATTGTCAGCAAGCCGAAGACTAGTTGAGGAAATGGACATCTTGGGTTTCCAGCATTGTCGAGTAGTGACACACACCTACAATATTACAAGGAAATCACCAGATTCTTTACAAAGTAAACATTTCACTGTAATGTCTGTACCTACAATGTGACCAATAAAAGTTGATTTGATTTGATTTGCAAGGGTCCCGTTCACAGCACACACTCGCTCTAACACTCTAACACGTAGCCTGGGTCGTTTTGACCCCAGCCAGGACAGGAGAGGACAACGCTAGGGGTCATACAGCCACTCGCTCTAACACATAGGCACTGACACGTAGCCTGGGTCGTTTGACCAGGACAAGAAAGGACAGGACAGCGGGAGGAGATATACAGCCACTCGCTCTAACACATAGGCACTGACACATAGCCTGGGTCTTTTTGACCCCGGAAAGGACAGCGGGAGGAGATATACAGCCACTAGCTCTAATACATAGGCACTGACACGTAGCCTGGGTCTTTTTGACCCGGACAGGACAACGGGAGGGTTATAGTACCTCCTATGGGTGTCTTTTGTTAACGTTTGCACAATTTAAACTTTATTTCTTAATTGTAATTCTCATTATTTACTGTTTTAAAATATTGTTTGTATTCTCAGCCAAAATGGTACACAGTTATTACACAGTTAAAAGTAGTATACAGTTATCACACAGCAAAAATAGTACACAGTTATCACACTCACTCACAATACACAGTCATAATCCTATCACACAGTCAAATATGTCACACAGTCATAAATGACACACTTACACTCGACACACAATCTATTTGGGCACACAGCCTCCTCTGTTTGGGCACACAGCCTCCTCTATTTGGGCACACAGCCTCCTCTATTTGGGCACACAGCCTCTTCTATGGGCACACAGCTGCTTCTATGGGCACACAGCCGTTTCTATTGGGCACACAGCCTCTTCTATGGGCACACAGCCGCTTCTATGGGCACACAGCCGCTTCTATTTCCCATGGGTTTAACCATCAGAATTATCAAACATTTGCATGGTATTCTATAAAATTGAATTAGTATTCTATAATCGTTATTTATAGCGTAATAGAGTTCACTTACATCAAACAGGTGCTTCACAAAATTAATTTGGATAAAGCCAATGTGCAGAACTTTAGTTACATAACAATAGGTGTCTGCTTACCTGTTTTTAGAAGCCCGGGCACTTTGTGAAACACACCGTTCGACGACAGCGATGTCCAATGGGCTGGATGAATTCCAGCAAAGTTCCGCTACCAGATCACAGTCGGAGGTCACCAATTGTTAGAAATTGCGTAATTCAAATCTGGTATTGGAATAAGAGAAAACATAATCAAGAAATATTAAATCCAAGCTAAATTTATTATATGCAAAATGTATGTATGATAAGTATGATGGTTCGTATACGGGCTCACTGAAATACCACGCAGGGCAGACAGAGAACTAATCCATTGTTATGAGTTCTCCTTAAAATACTCTGACAGAGATAGTTCCCGCTCCTTGCTGGGCCTATCAGAGTAGAGACTGAGCGTGGTTTAGACTTACTCAGCCAATCCGTTGGCGCACCGGCTGGTCCCAGACCCTTGGCGCTCCACTGTTGCACACTGTTGCCAGGCATAAGTTGTTATCACCACAACCTGTAGAGTCATCACCCATAGACACCGTTCCACTGTACTGTAAGTACCTACGTTCAAGGACGGTTCACAGACAACGGTTCACAGACAACAAAGAGGCAGTGTTCGTATCTGTAAGAAATACAAGTTTTATCTCATCCTAGCCCCTAACGTTCCTCACATGAATCACAGCTTGTTATGTGAAACAATTCATATCAGTACAGTATAAACCTTCTATGTTTAATCACCAATGCATTCCTTCTAAGCTATTCATCCCTCCAGTTATGAGAAAATAGATCCCCACAGGAGGCAATTCAGTTCTATTTTTTTTTTTTTTATTGACTGGGGAGGCTGCTTTAGCCTGGTTCACCCCAACCTGTCTAGCTAAGGTAGCAGCAGGGTAAGCCTGATTGAGGCTCAGTTCGTTTGTTTTCTATCACCAGTAAGTCTTTTCGTCCAGTTTGGCTGTGTAAATATTGTGAATATCTTTACCAAATACCACTACTTGAACACTGTAAATAAATATGCACCCGAACCTTCTGTCTCCTGCTGAATATCTGACTGCATCTCTACACTACCTATTTTACATGGTTTGTTTGTTTTTATTTACGACACATTTGTAATGTGTGCTTTTTGTCAAACAAAGTGCCAACTTCAGAGTCTAAGATCTCCAATTAGCTACTCAGTGTAGTTACCATTGCTTTCCACTAGATGGAAGCCTAAGCTAGATGAAGTCACCACTCTAGCAACTGGGCCAGTTGTGTGCATGCAAAGCAGTTTTATCTTCCAAGCTAGTTTCTCTGGCTACGCTGGAACCTGTTGTTATAGTCGACTAAGCAAACTTATACTATTTTTAGAAACCTTGTCTAAGAATTATAAGATACCAAATGTATGGGAATGTGATTAATCATTTTAGCAGGTCAGATTGAATAGTTTTTTTTACGCCCTTGCGAAAAAATATTTCAGTAATGTTTTATTGTAACTGCAGTTAGAGTGCAATATAACAGCAGTTCAACTGCAGTACACTGCAGTTATTCTGCAATTACTGTGTCCAAAATACCACAGTCGACTGCAGTTTCAAATCAATTGTGGATGGGTTTCCCATTGTGTTAAAACTGGTTAGGCAGAACACACCTGGCTCAATGGGCAATCCGCAAGCAGTTGTCTAGATTTCACAGAAAAGTGAACATTCACACAGTTGCAATGTATTTTCTACGAACCGATATAATATCAATATCGAATCAAAAACTGCATTTTGCTCCAGCTCCTTCAAGTTGGATGGGTTCCGCTGGTGTACAGCAATCTTTAAGTCATACCACCGATTCTCAATTGGATTGAGGTCTGGGCTTTGACTAGGCCATTCCAAGACATTTAAATGTTTCCCCTTAAACCACTCGAGTGTTGCTTTAGCAGTATGCTTAGGGTCATTGTCCTGCTGGAAGGTGAACCTCCGTCCCAGTCTCAAATCTCTGGAAGACTGAAACAGGTTTCCCTCAAGAATTTCTCTGTATTTAGCACCATCCATCATTCCTTCAATTCTGACCAGTTTCCCAGTCCCTGCCGATGAAAAACATCCCCACAGCATGATGCTGCCACCACCATGCTTCACTGTGGGGATGGTGTTCTCGGGGTGATGAGAGGTGTTGGGTTTGCGCCAGACATAGCGTTTTCCTTGATGGCCAAAAAGCTCAATTTTTGTCTCATCTGACCAGAGTACCTTCTTCTATATGTTTGGGGAGTCTCCCACATGCCTTTTGGCGAACACCAAACGTGTTTGCTTCTTGTTTTCTTTAAGCATTGGCATTTTTCTGGCCACTCTTCCGCAAAGCCCAGCTCTGTGGAGTGTACGGCTTAAAGTGGTGCTATGGACAGATACTCCAATCTCCACTGTGGAGCTTTACAGCTCCTTCAGAGTTATCTCTGGTCTCTATGTTACCTCTGATTAATGCCCTCCTTGCCTGGTCCGTGAGTTTTGGTGGGCGACCCTCTCTTGGCAGGTTTGTTGTGGTGCCATATTCTTTCCATTTTTTTATAATGGATTTAATGGTGCTCCATGGGATGTTCAAAGTTTCTGATATGTTTTTATAACCCAACCCTGATCTGTACTTTTCCACAATTTTGTCCCTGACCTGTTTGGAGAGGTCATTGGTCTTTATGGTGCCGCTTGCTTGGTGGTGCCCCTTGCTTAGTGGTGTTGCTGACTCTGGGGCCTTTCAGAACAGGTGTATATATACTGAGATCATGTGACAGATAATGTGACACTTAGATTGAACACAGGTGGACTTTATTTAAGTAATTATGTGACTTCTGAAGGTAATTGGTTGCACCAGATCTTATTTAGGGACTTCATAGCAAAGGGGGTAAATACAGTGAGGGAAAAAAGTATTTGATCCCCTGCTGATTTTGTACGTTTGCCCACTGACAAAGACATGAGCAGTCTATAATTTTAATGGTAGGTTTATTTGAACAGTGAGAGACAGAATAACAACAAAAAAATCCAGAAAAACGCATGTCAAAAATGTTATAAATTGATTTGCATTTTAATGAGGGAAATAAGTATTTGACCCCCTCTCAATCAGAAAGATTTCTGGCTCCCAGGTGTCTTTTATACAGGTAACGAGCTGAGATTAGGAGCACACTCTTAAAGGGAGTGCTCCTAATCTCAGTTTGTTACCTGTATAAAAGACACCTGTCCACTGAAGCAATCAATCAATCAGATTCCAAACTCTCCACCTTGGCCAAGATCAAAGAGCTCTCCAAGGATGTCAGGGCTGAAATTGGAGTTATCGTTAGTTAGTTATCCTAACCTGCTGTGTATATTCTCCTAACCTGCTACGAAACATCAAAGCTGATGTTAATTTGACAAAAGCTCGATCCCTTCTAGCCATGACTAGCTGCAGATGAAACAAGTTATGATGAACTTCACAGGGTGGTGAAAGTGCACGGTATGTGTTTGATGCTCCTTTCCAATACATGTTGAGGGTCTTATTCTGTTGACATGATGATTGATGCTTGACAAATACAAATAGTCTTGCTCTTAACCATAAAAATCTCATCATGTATTTGTATTTATTATGGATCCCCATTAGCTGCTGCCAAGGCAGCAGCTACTCTTCCTGGGGTCCAGCAAAATTAAGGCAGTTATACAATTTCAAAAACATTACAAAACATTCACAACAGATTTCACAACATTTTAAGTGTGTAGACTACCCTACCTGCAGAGCCTACTGTATCTGCGAAGTGTTGGCTAGAGCACATGTGCCGAGACCAGACTAAGCACATTTACTATTTAATGCAACACGTTTTTGTGACAAAACTATCGGTAGAGTTGAAAATGTGATGGAAACACATTGAATTCTATTTTTATTCTGTACATGAAAACTTAAGCGACAAAGTACATTTTGTGTGCACTACGTCATCACGCACTGATTTTATCTGCAACAAGTCAGTTTGTTGGAAACACACCACTGGTGGGAAAATGCGCATATTTTCTTTATGCGGATTTGAGAATATTCACATTAAAATCTGTCGCCAATTGTATGGAAACCTAGCTACTGCCACTGCCACACCGATGAGTAAACCGACCCATCCATGCAAGGCCTCAGAGATACAAACTACCTGCCTTGGGTTCTCATGACCTCATCATAGCAGGTCCAGGGGGTGCTGCTGCTCTTGGATCACATCAAAGAGGCCTGTATGTCCCAACAAACATGCTCAAGTTCATTAGGTGACCAAATGTATGTTTTTTTGTCTGAAACTGGGATGTGGGTATGGAAGAGTATTAAGGCAAAGTGAAGAGAGAAAGAAAAAAAATTGTGATGATACTTGGATTTTTTTCATTGCACAGATGGTTCTTCAAAAACTCAAAATACTTCAACAATAAAGTTTAAATATATTTTCTAGAATAAAGTCAAAAATACTTTTCATGAATAAGGTTATTTTTTTCCTACATTTACATTTACATTTTTGTCATTTAGCACACGTTCTTATCCAGAGCGACTTACAGTTAGTGAGTGCATAATTTTTATATTTTTCATACTGGCCCCCCGTGGTAATCGAACCCACGACCCTGGCGTTGCAAACGCCATGCTCTACCAACTGAGCTACATCCCTGCCAGCCATTCCCTCCCCTACCCTGGACGACGCTGGGCAAATTGTGCGCCGCCAAACAAACAGGACACAGATGTTCCAGGCTCTATGCTCCATGGTAGGGTGCTTGTGGATGGATTTAGCCCTGGAGAGAGAGGCCTTGTTTTGGCAAACGTGCCAGATGTGGATAGGTTATCATTCAGCAACCCACTCCAGAGACATGTCATTTAAATTTGAATTTGATCTCTTTGTAAGATGAAAAGATAATGGTTTTCCTTCTTTTACATTAATCAGGTTTCCATCCAACCTTTTTATGTCCCCAAAACAAAATTCACGACAGGCCTGATGGAAAAAGCTAATTTGTCTGTAAACTTTCCAAATGCCGACAAAACTAAATATGCTAGACAAGGTGGGATCTTTTTGTGTCTGTAAAATGTATTATGCTCGAAATGGTGGTGAAAACGCCTTTATGTGTAAATATTGATCTAATAACCATCATACCGAAGTAAACTTGGAGTCACGCGATGATGTGTTGTGTGGTCTTCCCACTACGACTCGAGAAAGCATATAGGCTACAGATGAAATAAGTTATGATGAACTATACAAGGTGGTGAACGTGCACGGTGATGAAATATCGAAGGTCTTATTCTGGTGACATGATGATCAAAGCTTGGCTGCCGTTTGACAAATACAAATAATCACGCTCTTTTGTCCATAATAATCTCATCATGTAGGCTAGCCTACCCGCACTATATCTGCTAGCTGTTGGCTAGAGCGCAGGTGCCAAGACCAGAGTGGGCACATTCGCTATATAACGCCATTTTATTTCTAACAAAACCATCAGTAGAGTTGAAAATGCGATGGAAACCCATTTATCTTGTATTTTGTATTCAGTACATGGGAATTTAACCACAAAAGTTATTTTTACGTGGAATTTAATGTCGGCATTTGAACTCTGCCTTGTAAGCCTAGTGGCCAGCTGTTTTATGCACCGGTTACTTTCACATTGATGTCGGCATAAGCGATGCGTCCAATAGGCTAGAGGAAGATAAGCTTCCCCTAAAGCAAATAGAATTTGCCAAAATTTTCTTTACAATTACTCGTGCCTATACATAAATAAATCAAATATTTCAAAATACTACACCAGAGAGCATGATTTGGCTACAGAGGATCATTAGCTTCTTTTAAAAATGAGCTGTGTTTTTTAAGCAGGCAATTTGGGCAGAGACCCCGCAAATAGCCTACCAAATAGCTGATTGTTAACTTGCAACGGTCAGTGAAAAGTGGTTAAATAGGCCTAGGACTATCGCAATATTTCAAAATTCTATCGTAAAAACATAGTTTAGAAAGCAAATGGCTATTGCTGAAAAGAGAAGACCAAGAAAAGACTCTAATCTGTCTTTAGTTATAAAAATGATCAACTCCCAATTGAGCGAACGGTAGCCTACCGGTATCTTATTGGCACCAGCGGAGAGGATCGGTCATATCCCCAGGCGCATTTTCACTGTCTTTATCATTGGAATTTTTTGTTGGGGACAATAATTCCCTCCTCCAGGCTAGATGGACGTCATATTGTACAATTTGTGTCTCCCCTTTTCGTATGCCTAGATTAGATGGTTGCATTCAAGACAAGGTCATTTTTATTGATCTGTTTGTCGGTGTCAGCAGAGTATGCTACTAATTTGTGTCGTATAAAAAAATACATTGCTTATGTCTCCAGTCATATAAAGTGGAGTAGAATAGCATGAAATGTGTTTATAAAAGGCAAATGTCACCACGCGCTCAGGCATGCATTGTTATGAACTGTTTGTTTTGCTAACAGTGATTGAGTTATATCATTAGCCTAAATTATAACTATGCAATCTACTCATCACATTAGGAATATTAGCCTATCTTACATTACT
The DNA here is from genome assembly GCF_020615455.1 of Coregonus clupeaformis. Taxonomy (NCBI): domain Eukaryota; kingdom Metazoa; phylum Chordata; class Actinopteri; order Salmoniformes; family Salmonidae; genus Coregonus; species Coregonus clupeaformis. Next base: position 44,313,065 of record NC_059198.1, on the reverse strand, counting down.
CTGCAAATGCGATGATAGATGCATGCAATCCTTTATTGTAAAGGTGGGATTTTCTGATAAAAAAATACAGTAGCTTCCCCAGCCTATGGATGTCAGCATTTGAAGTCAGCCTTGTGACTTGATAGCGTGTATTATGCATCTATTTCACGTTGCACTGTATGTGCCATTCCACGAGTAAATTAGGCAATTTATGTTGAGGTTGAGTAGTGGTTGACATTGTATATGCCGTTCGACAGACCTTTAAACCTAATATTGTGGTGATATGGGGTCATTTTTGTTTGCTTTTGCTTTTCTCCAAATAGCATTTTAGAGTTTTTAAATTGTGTAGAAATGCAGTAAATCAGCTTCAACTTTCAAAAGATTCCTTGGAAGCACCCCCGCACACACCCCACTTTGCCGTACCCTAGGTTTAGCTAAACAGACATTACTGCACTACTGTCTAATAATAATAATAACAATTAAATAATAATAATAATTTAAAAAACATACATTAACAGCATATAAACTACTACTAGGCCTACAACTACTAAAAACGACTATAAATTATTATAAAGGGGATAGGATGCCGTTTGGGATGCAGACCTAGCCTTCTCCATGTGAGGCAGTGAGATGTCTCTGTCTAGACTAGCTGGTCATATTAAAATGAGGACAGCTATTCAGATGGTGACAGACAGAGATTGTTCAGGAAGTGTTGTCTGGAGAAGCCTGATGTTATTGGTGTAATAATTTTTTCTTCCCCTATCGAAATGTCAGAGAGAAGCAGAGATATCTGAGACTAGTATGAGGGCGCTCACCTGTGATTGTGTGTATGTCTGTGTGTGTGTGTGTGTGTGTATGTGTGTGTTTTCGGGGGCCTTTTCTCTCAGGTGTGTGTGGGTATGTGGGTGTGTGCCTCATTTCTCAGGTGTGTTTTTCTGTCTGGTATGTGTTCGATGTGAAAATATGTGTGTGTGTGTGTGTAAAGGCTTGTGTGTCTGTGTGAAGGTGTGTGTGTGTATGTGTGTGTTTGTGTGTGTGTGTGTGTGTGTGTGTGGCCCGCAGGCCCCCGTCAGCACGTCTGGTAATTGAATTGGCCTGTTGGTGTAATTGAATAGTTCTGCCGGGCTGGAGGCAGAGGAGGCTTTCATTACTGTATGAGTGATGTGCTCTACTTGGGCTCTATAAGCAAATCAGCCCAAAGGAATACATTAATATAGATGAATGGACAACACAGACAAGGACAAGACAGGGTCAGCCTCCCTCAACAGTCTCAGTCACTCACCTACCTGCAGATACAGTGCAT